>NC_133665.1:90974521-91177021 GCF_037893015.1 Macrotis lagotis
AAGCAAGGCTCGAGTCTTAGGAGCTCTTTGATAAAACTTCTAAACTAAGGACTCTAACTAAACTTTCAAGAGACAGAACCCACAGAGGGACCCAGGGAAGCAGTTCTCCTACTCAAGGTAACCTGGAAAAGAGCAGAAAGGCTCTGCTCCCCGGTCGGAGGGGCGGCCTGCCAGAGGGGCAGCTTGCCAGAGCGAAAGAACTTCAGCCTCCTGGAGGCAGCCCCAGGGCACTGGGAGCCCCAGCTCATGGCAGCAGGGGAGTCTCCTGAGCTACACCCCAGGGAGGACCAAGCACAAAGTGGGGGAACAGTGGGGGACCTCTGCCAGAGCAAGCACATGGAGCCCAGCCCTCAGGGCACACAGCAGCCCAGATCCAAGAACAGAAGCAAGCCGGAGCTGGTAAGCAGGAGCCTCCAGGGCATGAGCCCATTGAGCTGAGGAAGGGGAGTGAAGAGAGACTGCGAAGCTCTATCCCTGGAACAGGACTCTGGGGCTCTGAACACATTCAGATACTGATTGCAGTCTAGGCCCCCACACAGAACAGCAGTGGCCCCCTCCACCTCAGGCCTGTGGCAGACAGAGCGCATATGGTTATTCAAAGACCAGGAGGGTGGACAGAGCCTCACACACTGAGACCCTTGTGGGAGTGCCCCAAAAGCTCAGGAAGCACCCCCAAAACAGGCTTAGGCTGGGAAAATGAGGAAGCAGAGAAAAAAGAGGAACAAAATTGATAAATACATTATCTATGATCCCAAGAAGGATCAATATACTCAGTCTGAAAATGAGGAAACACAAGCTCCTGTATCTAAAGACTCCCAGAAAAACAGAAACTGGTACCAGGCTATGACAGAGCTCAAAAAAGACTTTGAAAATCAAATGAGGGAGTTAGAAGAAAAACTGGGAAAAGAAATGAGAAAGATGCAGGAAAAACATGAAAATGAAGTCAGCAGCTTAGTCAAGGAAATCCAAAAAAAGGCTGAAGAAAATAGCATGCTAAAAACCAGCTTAGGTCAAATGGATAAAACAGTTCAAAAAGTTATTGAGGAGAAGAATGCTTTAAAAAGCAAAATTGTCCAGATGGAAAAAGAGATAAGAAAACTCTCTAAGGAGAATAAATCCTTCAGACAAAGAATAGAATTCAGGGAGATTGATGAATTTATCAGAAATCAGGAATCAATACTTCAAAACCAAAAAAAATGAAAAATAAGAAGAAAATATGAAATATCTCATTGAAAAAACAACTGATATGGAAAACAGACTTAGGAAAGATAATTTAAAAATGATTGGAATACCTGAAAGTCATGATCAGGAAAAAGAGCCTTGACATCATTTTCAAAGAATTACTACAGGAAAATTGCCCTGATATTCTAGAAGCAGAGTGCAAAATAGAAATGGAGAGAATCCACCGATCCCCCCCAAGAAAGAGATCCCAAAAAACCAACCCCTAGGGATATTATAGCCAAGTTCCAGAACTCCCAAGTCAAAGAGAAAATATTACAAGCAGCCAGAAAGACACAGTTCAAATATCGTGTTGCTGCAGTCAGGATCACACAGGACTTAGCAGCAGCTACACTGGAAGCTCTTAGGGCTTGGAATACAATAAACCAGAAGGCAAAAGAGCTTAGAATGCAGCCAAGAATCAACTATCCAGCAAGGCTGAATGTCCTCTTCCAGGGAAAAAGATGGACTTTCAATGAACCAGGGGAATTTCAAATGTTCCTATTGGAATGGCCAGAGATGAAGAGAAGGTTTGATCTTCAGATACAGGACTCAGGTGAAGCCTGGAGATTGGAGAAGAGGGGGAAAATATGAGGAACTTAATGATGATGAACTGCATGTATTCCTGCATAGAAAAATGACACTGACAATACTCATATGAACCTTCTCAGCAAATACAGCAGGTAGAGGAAGCTTTTATAGTTGAAGCACAGGAGAAAGCTGAATTTGAAGATAAAATATGGTGTAAAAATGGAGTCAATAGAAAAAAAGGGAAATGTAATGGGAGAAAGTAAAAGGAGAGGGGGAATAGGCCAAGATATTTCATGTAATAAGATTTTTATTTATTACAATGAGCTATTGCAATGATATGGAAGAGGAGAGGCAAGGGGGAATGAGGGAACCTTTGCTCTCATTAGAGGTGGCTAGGAGAGGAAACAGCATATATACTCAATGGGGTACAGACATCTGGAGTAAGAAGGAGGGGGGAGCAGGGGGAAGGGGTGGGGATGTGAATAAAGGAGGAGAGGATGGAACATGGGGGGACAGTGGTCAGATATAACACATTTTCTTTTTTTACTTCTTGGAAGGGGCTGGGATTGGAAGTCCTGTCCAGGACCATAGGGCCAGGAGGATCCTGGGCCTAAGGGGTGTATGGGGGCTCAGGGCTTCTTGGCTCCAGGACCAGGGATCTGTCTGCTGTGCCATTCAGATACCCTACAGCAGAGTAAGAGTGAAAGGAGAGAGAAAATATAGTACATGGTAGTGGAGAAATAAGAAAGGAGGGAGTTGCGATCAGCAATGGCAATGTTGGAAAAATATGGAAGTAACTTTTGCGATGGACTTACCATAAAGGATGTGATCCACCCATGACAGAGTTGCTGGTGTTGGAGCAAAGACTGAAGCACATTTTTTGTTATTATTATTTGGTGGAGGGTGCAGGGCAAATGGGGCTGGGTGGCCTGTCTGGGGCCACATAGCAGGGTGATCTTTGGGTGTCTGAGGCCAGATTTGGACCTGGGTGCTCCTGGCTCAAGGGCCAATGCTCTGTCTGCCACCCAGCCACCCCTACTATTATTACTATTTTATTTTATTTTAGGTCTTTTTTTCCTTCTTTTTGGTTTTTACAGGGCAGTGGGGATCAGGTGGCTTGCATGTCACATGACTGGGTGATTGTTGGGTCTACAGGGCTGGATGTAGGCTCGGGTGCTCGTGGCTCCAGGGCTGGTGCTTCGTCCATTGTGCCACCTGGTCATACCTATAATTATTACTATTTTTTATTTTAATTTTTTCTCTCCCCTTTACTTTATCGCTCAAGAAAGTCTATATTCATGGAGGGGAGGGGGTATTTCATTTACTCTTAAACAAGAATATTTTATTAATGTAAAAAAATTGTGCAAAATGAGAATAAAAAAATAAAATTTAAAAAAAAAGAAATACTCTATCTGCCAGATCTTTGGGAAGGAGAAAAGTTTTTGACCAAATATGAAGTAGAGTACATTATAAATTACAAAATGTATGATTTTGATTATATTAAATTAAAAATGTTTTACACTAATAAAAACATTGCTGCCAAGATTAGAAAGAAAACAGAAAGATGGGAAAATAATTTTCACAGCTTGGAGTTCTGATAAATGTCTCATTTCTAAAATATTTAGGGAATTGCATCAAATTTATAAGTTACAAGTCATTTCCCAATTGATAAATGGTCAAAGGATATGAACAGGCAGTTTTCAAATGAAGAAAGTAAAAGGATATATAATCATATGAAAACATGCTCCAAATCATTACTAATGAGTGAAATGCAAATTAAAACAAATATGAGGTACTACCTCACACCCATCAAATTGGCTAAGATGACAAAAAGGGAAAGCAATCAATGTTGGAGAGATTGTGAGAGAATTGTGCCATGAACGCATTGTTGGTGGAGTTGTAAACTAATCCAACCAGTCTGGAGAGAAATATGAAACTATGGAAAAGAGCAATAAAACTTATCATATCCTTTGACCCCTCAAAACCAAAACTAGTCCTCCATCCATATGAAATCATAAAAAAATGGGAAAAGTCCTGTGTGTTTGGGAATATTCATAGCAACTCTTTTTGTAGTGGCAAAGAATTGGAAATTGAGGGGATGCCCATCAATTGGGGAATGACAGAAAAAGTGATGGTATATGAATATTATGGAGTACTATTTTTCTAAAAGAAACCATTATGATTGAACTCTAGAGAAGCATGGAAGGAATTATAGAAGCTGATGCTGAGTGAAGGGAGCAGAACCAAGAGAACACTGTATACATTTACAACAACATTGTAAGCTGATCAACCTTGATGGAAGCAGCTCTTCTCACCAGTTCAGATAACTCTGATAATATTGGGACAATGTTATCCACATCTAGAGGAAGAAAAACTAACAAACAAAAATTAAAAACAAAAATAAAAACCCTACATAATTTGAAACTGCATTCACTTTTTTAAAATTTCTCTTTTGTTTTTCTTTCCTATCTCATGGTTTTCCTTTCTTTTCCCTTAGACCTAATTCCTCATTCAGAAAATGACTAATCTGTAAACATGTTAAAAGCAAATACATATGTACAATATTCACTAGACTGCCAAGTGGAGGGGAATGGGTTGGGTGGAAGGAAATTATGTAAATTAAAATATGCATATGCATGTAGATGAATGTTGAAAATCTTTCATAACATGCAATTGGAAAAACAAAAAAGTGTCACTTAGGAAAAAAGTAAATCAGAGATCTATTGTTTTGTTATATCATTGTATAGTAAAAGAGCACTAGACAAGTTTGGGGACTTTCATTGAATCCTAACCTCCTCATTTTCTTACTGGAGATCTATGGCAAAACTGTAAGATTCAGTTTCTAATTTAAGTAATGTAGAATATAATAACTGCATAGCTCACCTCACATATTATTGTGAGAATCAAATAAATTGCAATGAAAGTGCTATGCTGAGTGTAAAGATCAATATTAATTTAAACCATAGATTGTAGAGACCTTAAAGAATGACTTGCTATCAGCATATTAATTGTTCAAAGTCAAGAACATGGCAGGCATATATTTAGCATGCAAAACTGGAAGAAGGAACAGAAGAGGAGACTTTTCATATGATTAGATTTTTTTAACTGCCTGATGCATTCATTCTGAAATATTGTGTATTAAACATATAGGTGATTGTTCATTACCTCTCAATTATATTATGAATAGTATAAAACCTAATATAGAACTTTGCATAAAGTAGATATTTAGTATATGCTTATTATATACGTTTGAGAAATAGATATATATGTGCAAATATATATAATATTTGTTATATTATTTTATATATTCTATATTACATTTTTATATATTAAGATCATTAATTTCCTTCAAAACTCTGAATCAGCTGAAGCAACACATTTTATCTGAAGTATTTCCATTTCTACTATACTGATTTTTGTGATGCTATTTGAGGTTTTCTTGAAAAAGATACTAGAGTGGTTTGCCAATTCCTTCTCTAGTTCACTTTATAGATAAGGAAAATGAAGCAAACAAGTTAAGTGACTTGCCCAGGGTCATACAGGGGGTAAGTGTTTGGAACCAGAATTGAACTCATGAACCATATGTTCTTTCTACTGTAAAAAAATAAAAGCTATCTCCCCTAATAAGATATGGACTCCTTAAAGATAGCCCCTGTTTCATTTCAGTTTCTGTTTCCCCATTACTTCATATTACCTGGGGCATATATGGAAGCTAATAAATGCTTGCTAATTGGATTGTTGAAATGTAAATATAATATATATACATATATGCACATATATATATTTACATAAATACATAACTGTAGTGTAATGTTTATGTGTGTATGTATATTCACATACAGCCAGATAACCTTTCTTTTGTACATATTATAGAAAATTTGTGATGCCGTATCACATGTGTGACAGTTAAGGCTCAAATCCTCTAGAGGACTGTGAAACATGGAATCAGAAGATACAGTCTTTCCATGAAAGGGGCTACAATTTGTCATGCCAAACATCAAATAGCTTATCCTGCCTCTGCTTTGGTTAAAAATGACATTATCTTCCTATTATTATCATTTTCAAGTTTCTAGTTCTGATGGGAAGTCACTAGATTACAAGAATCAGGCATAATTTAATCCATAATCACTTGGGTGAGTAAGAATGAATAATCACTTTCTTTTCATCTTGCTTATTTCAATCCTGATATCAAATACCTATATTTCTATTGTCCACTCTCCATAGATGGATGATACCAAGTTGGTGGGGGAAGGGTTGGGGAGAGGCTTTATTTATTGTTTTTGATTTATATTTATGATTTTATTGGTGTAAGGAACTCCTTTGACTGATAAAAAGCAGAAAATTCTGAAATATAAAGGGATATTTTGTGTACTAGCAGGTGAATTGACTAGTCAATTGCGTATGTTAGAGGCAGGACTCAAACCCAAGTCTTTTGCTTAATTCATAAATTTCATTTATCAACATATTTTTTCTTTACAAACTTCATTTCCAAGGTAGAAGTGAGGACACATAATATCACCTGGGGCTATGACTCTGAGTGAGAGATAGAGTGATAGGGTCAGATATGAGACTGAGAATCTGGAGAGTGCTGCTGCCTGGTGTGAGGCTGACCTACCCCATGATAGATGCTCCAATGTATAGCTGGTTGGCAAGTTCCATTCAGGTCCAGAGCCCAACCTCCTTTGAGCCTCTTCTCCACCTAAGATGTTTGGTCTCAGTAACCTGATCCCTGGTCTGAAGGTGGAGTAGATAAGGTTGAGTCCTTTAGTCCTCAATCAGCAGATGGCTCTTGTCTCTGAATGCACACACACACACTGATCATCTTTCAAAATAGCAAAAACTTTGCCTTAAACAGAAATATAAATGTATTTATATATATATATATATATATATAATATGTATAATGTACATATTCATACACACATGTTTATATGCATACATGCATATACACATATGTGTGTATACATACATATAAGACAGACAGATTCTCTGTCTTCCTCACAATTCCTAATACTGAAATTTTTTTTCTGGTAATTATGCCTTTGGACTGATAATCTGATATAATATATAAAATTTTTTGGTTTATTTTCTACTTGAGTAGTTTGGGGAATGTTTAATGGAATGTGGAATAGAATGAATGATTTCAGCTAAATCACCTTGTTTACACAAGATCTAATCTGCCCTCAGGCAACTGAAATAAAAATTCCCTATTCAAATTTAATTTTGTCATGTGCATCCTGCAAGACACTGTGGTGGAGACTATAGACCATACAAAAATTCTGGGATGCTTTCAGTTAATGCTTACAACACATGGGATTGTACAGTTATAGAATGAACGTAGTTTGTTATGACTCTTAACACATGCTGACTTATTTGAAGGAGAGTCTGGAATTCAGTATTTATCCTTCCTCTTATTTATAACTGTTCTGTGATCCTGGGGAAATTACCTAACTTCTCATTACTCTGGATAATTGACCAATGAACTTCATTGGTAGAGTTTCTTCACTTTGAACTTCTCTATACCAATGAAAAACCAAGGTCTGATTCTATCCCTAATTCATTCCTTCTTAATAACTACTAATAGATAATGTATTAAAGAAAAGAAAGGCAAAGACACATGTTCAAACTCAGTCACTATATATTATTATGTCTTTTTTCACAAGACCTGGGAACAGTGGTGGTGGAACCACCTGCAAGGTTTGGGGCTGAGATGGCAGGGCTGGTGACCTCAGGAGCCCCACCTGCTAGGGCAATGAGACCACCTTAGCCACTCTAGTTCCAATAGCTCCAGGAGTCAACCTCGAGATTTCAACTGATTAATAGTCCACTGAGATCTTAAACCAGGATTTCCTGACTCTCAATGCCTAACCTCTATATCCGCTATTCCACATTGACTTTCAAACATTCTGGCTACGTAACCTCTGGGGTTTCCAGGCGGGGCTCATTCTGCTTTGATGTTTTTTTCACACTGAATTTTCTTCACCAGCGAAATTATTGTTGTAATATTGACTTTGCAGCTAATGATCTCACTTCCAGTCCTTGATACATTATTTACAATTATATTACTATTACAACACTGATTCTGAAATAAGAGAATCTGGATTCAGATCCTTCCACTGACACTACCTGTGCAACCTTGATCACAATACTTAATGCCACAGGAATTTCTATTCTCTAAATTGGAGGTATAAAAATTCAGGACCTCTGAGGTACTGTCTAGTTCCAAAATTATGACCATAAACTCTTAAAATGTCCTGACAGGATAGAGCAAAGGGTTAGAACTAATGAAATTTAATATTAATAAATGTTAAGACCTTACTTTTTTTAAAAAAAATCAAACTAAGTATAGGATAGGAGGAGGCATGATTAAATAGCACTGTATCTGTAAAAATGATCTGAGACAATTAATACATTGCAAGCTCAATATGAATGAACAATGTAATATATCTACTAAAATGGGTTCCTTTGTGTTAAAGAGAATCAGATCCAGAAATTTATAATAATAGTAATATTTAACTGATGGAGCTGTGAATTTGGACAACCAACCATTGTGGGAAGCCATTTAGAATTACCTTCATGTACTGCAAGCTGTTTATCAATTGCCAAATCAATAGTCATCTCTGTTATTTTCATTTCTTTCCTACTGCCACAAATATGCTACCATAAATATTTCAATGTTTATGGAACTTTTAGGTTTCTTTTCCTTTGTTTTTTCTTCCTTTTCATTTCTTCTTCCTTCCTTCCTTTCTTCTTCCTTCCTTCCTTTCTTTCTTTTTTTCTTTCTTTCTTTCTCTTTCCTTTCTTTCTTTCGTCAAAGACAGTCTTAGGTGTATGTTAGGCAGTGGTATTTTTAAATAAAATGATATGAACATTTTAGCAACTTTATTTGAATAATTCCAAATGACTCCCCAAGTAACTTATAAGATCTTGTAGGGCAGAATCAATACCATGTAAATGCATATATATATATATGATGTATATGTTTGTGTGTGTGTGTGTGTGCATATGTGTATGTATGAAGTTATTTCTTGGTTCTGATAATGCCTAAGATCTTTTAATATTGTGCCATCAATTATTAACAGGAATTTAATTTAGTTTTCTAAATTATAGAAAAATGCATGAATTAACCAAGTTCCTTAATGAATATTGTAAAATTGGAAGATTTATAAGCAATGTTTACATTTTGAATAGATCAGATTGAAAAGACATTAAAATCCAAAGACTAAAGAAGGAAATAATTATTATCATTTCAACAGTATCTGAAAGATAGTTTATCATAATAGTAAACTGGGAGGGTTTCTTGACTTAAGACTGCCCTCACTCATTTTATTCCCATTTCAAAAAAGTTTCATTATAAAATATCACAAAAAAGTTTTAGTTAGCATCCTTAAAATTAATTTTTAATTCTTAAATTGTTTTCTTTCCTGTTACTTTTCAAGAATGTTGAATTTGTTGTAGTAAATAAGAGTGAAAGAGGAAAAGGGCTAAGCATAATAATTACAAAATAAACAACCATTGATTAAATTTGAGACCTAATGAGAATAATTTTAGGGGGAAGTTCATTATTCACTAATACTAATGTTTTATTTCATTCACAATTACTATGATGGTTTTTAGCTAATCTCTCTAGAATGCTCTGAAAATGAAAGGCATTAAACAAATGCCATTATTACTCGCTATTATCATGTAAATCTTTTTCACTGAGTAAAAATGTAAAACACTTAATTCAGAAAATTATTTCTCTCATTGTTCTTGCTAATGACATTTTTTCTTAATGAAGGTTGTTTGTTCTTAATGGAACTATCATATAACATATTGCTTCAAAATGCTTGATGTTCATTGCATGATTTCCATTGAAATGTACATTATTTCCATGATATTATTGGATGTGTGCTTTTTATCAAAATGGATCTCATCTAAATCCCTATAGATCTATGAAAATGCCTTCTTATAATGAATACAAATCTTCAACTTTCTCATCTTCTGAGTGTGTATTTTGATCCTCCATTACCAAATTACCAAAGTAATTTTCAATGGTCAGGTTCTTCTTTGACTGTTACTTGCTCTTTCTTTCACTTATGTGTCTAGATTTATCACATTTCCAAAGCTTTGGACTTTTTTGAGAGGGGGGTATACCCCGCACCTGGACCTTAATTCTTCCAAGGTCTTATGAGAGGCTCTGGCTGCTCTCTGGCCTGTGTTCTGGTTTGTGAGGAGGGTCCCTGATCTGTGATGGCAATAGGAGTCCCAGACTGTGACTTGGATCTGAGTGTGGACAAAGCAGCAGAGTCTTGCCCCAGGGAGAACAGAGAGACCTCTACAGTCTCTTCCCACTCCCTTATTCTCTATGGGCTGAATGCTCTGGAAGTGTTGGGTAGCTCTATAGGTTCCTGCCGCAGGGCTGCTAAGGGGCCAGTGCTGACCTGGGCTCTTTGCTCACTCTAGTGAGGCAGAGTTCTCTCACTGTCCCTTCAAGCCATCCCAGGGATCCCTGGGCCAAGAGGTCTGGAAACCACTCCATCTTCCTAGACCCAGGAGCCCTGTGGGCTGTCCCTGGAAGGCTGGAGCCTATTTGCTCCCATACCTTGTGACTTTGGCCAAGCCACAATGCAGCTCTTTTCAACCCCTGGTTCCAGTTAAACAGACCTTTCCCTCCCATCTTCTAAGTTGTCTTGGACTGAGAAATTGTATCACTTAGTCATTCTGTGGGTTCAACCCTTATACATTTTGGTTAGAATCAAAATTTTATAATTTTTGGAGTTTTTTGAGAAATGAGTTTCTGAGAATTTCTGCCCTCAGGTCACCATCTTGGCTCTGCCCTGCTTCCAGACTCACTAAACTATTGTCACTGGAGTTGTGAACTGATCTAAATATTCTAGAGAGCAAATTGGAACCATGTCTAAAGGGCAATCAAACTATGCATACTCTTTGATCCAACAATACCAGTGCCAGACCTGGGAATAGGACTCACATGTACAAGAAATATTTATAGCAGTTCTTTTTTTGGTGGCAAAGAACTGGAAATTGAGGAGATGCCAATCAATCAGAATGGCTGAACAAGCTGCGTTATATGAATGTAATGGAATGCTATTGCTCTAAAAGAAATTATGAGCAGATGAATTTGAGAAAAAAGCTGTACATCCATGAACTGATGCTGAATGAAGTGAGAAGAACCAAAGGAACACTAGACACATAACAGCAATAATGGGTGATGCTCTATTATAATAGACTTAGCTCTTCTTAGCAAAACAATGATCTAAAACAATTCCAAAAGACTTACGATGGAAAATGATAGTCACATACAGAGAAAGAACTATGGATTCTGAATGCAGATCAAAGCATACTATTTTTATTTCTTTATTTTTTCTTTCTCATGTTTTGCCCTCTTTTGTTATGATTCTTCTTTCATAAGTTGACTGATATGAAAATATATTTAGTATGAATGTGCTTCAATAGTCTATATCAGACTGCTTGCTGTCTTGGGGAGAGAGAAGGGAAGGGAGGAAGGGAGAAAATTTTGCAAAAAATAGATACTGAAATGAAACCTGATTCCCTGGGGGGAAAAAAGAAAATTAAAAATAGGAAAAAAGAAAGTGAGTGTGATTCCAATTTATAGAGAGCCTTGAATATTAGGTGGAGGAGCTTGAATTAGATTTAGACAAAGTATAATTTAGTTCTGCTCACTGTATTTAATGCTTTAGGCCATCATATAGGTTATCTACTTCTGGTACCTATAAATGCAAATATTATCTATTGAAAAAATGGACATATTATATTCAGTTATTGACTGTCTACACAGGTAAAAGTGAGTGGCCATCTAAATAACCAATTAATGAAATAAGATTTTGAAGAATCAAAGTACTTTAGTATAGATCTCATTGCACCTTCTGTCCCCTCATCCCATCAACCATTTACAGCCAAATATTCATATATGTGGATGTAGCAATTATATATTTTCTTAAACCTAGAAATATTATTTTATTCATAGTCCTTGAGGGTACAGGGCTGTCTGAAATTTCATTGCATTCTCTCATGTTGCTATTTCTTCACAGAGTAGAAACATGACAAGGGGAAGTAACTGCTGAAACTTTTTAATGAAAGAGCCCACTGGTAGAATTTAAATTAATACACTTAAAGTGGTGAAGTTTTGACACATAGGAGAGACAATCTTCTATCCCTGAAGGAATCCACTGATGAGGGATAGTAATACCAAGGAAATGTTTATTGGGAGCCTTGGAATCTCACCTCACACTTCCAGTTATATTTCAAGGGTGTGACATCCCAACGGAACTCATTTACCATTGGACTTGAAGGTTCAAGCATCATTACAATAAAGTACTTGAGGCAGCTATGGTTGAAGGATGCAGACCATAGCTCATGTCAGCAATAAGCTTTCACTTTCAATTTTTTATTCTAAGTTCACTGTCACAAAAAACGCCACAGCCACAATGTGAACTAAGGTCTCTGAAGTTGAGAAAGTGTTTTTAGTAAGCACTAGTCACACATATACATGTCTAACAGTAAAATTTCAGACTTAAAGAAAAAGTCAACCAAGTGGTGCAAAGAAAGAAAATTGTTCCATTAGCTCAAAAGGGAAAGAATACCCATTAATCATCTTATCCCTAGATCAATATCTTGAGGAAAAAAATAAAACAACTATAATCAAATCTGATATAAAATCACAAGAGAAGCACTGTATGTCCAGAAGATATATACCTGCATGAAAATGCATAGACTTGAAACCAGGAGCATGATGGAAAGCATGAGTTTCAGGAAGAGGGAGGAGAAAGAGAAATTATATAATTTGGAGAGTTTGCTACATATTTCCTGGCAATTTGGTGATCTGATAGATTTTTTTTCCTTCCTAATGCTTCTAACAAAACTGCTCTGGAATTATGGTGAGATAATTCTTTGGGATCTGATTTGTCCAGACATATATTGAAAGTATCCTTCTACCAGATAAGAATTCTTTTACTCTGGGATTCATGAATATTTGTTTCATGTGTGTGTGTATGCATGTGTATGTATTAATGTATATGAATGCATGTATGTATATGGATATATCTATAATAGAAACAAAATTGGTTTCTGTTATAATCCTATATATTTTATTTTATGTATATAAAAACTTTTTTAAAATGTCTCTGTAAACACTCAAAACCTCTGTGCTAATGGAGGGAAGGTTTATTTGTAACCCTTCAGGTGAGCAGGAACCTTGTGTTCTCTAGGTTTTGTATGTCTCCTAGTTTCAAATATAGTAGGAATGTTTATTAAAATAAATAATTATTATGACAAAGTTCTGACTAATAAGGAAAATATATTTGATATAATAGAAATAATGGTAACTTTAGGAGAAATACACAGCACAATTTATATTCAAGAAGAAAAAGTACTTGGTCTCGGACTTTAAGAAGGTAATATAAGGGGGGGGGGAAGTTCAGAGCTTTGGTGGGTAGAATTTTGTGACCAGAAATTCACAAAAGGAAAGTGGCTCAATGGGGAATCAAAATTCTAACAAAAATATTAAGGAATAATATTAATGAAGAAGAAAAATGGGAGGGATCTATTAAAGCCAGTATGAATACACAGGAACTCTCTAAATAAGACAAGGTTTTAACCCCTGATTCAAAGTGCATTGAAAATCTCTCCTTATTGGTGGAAATGAGTGTCCTGTTCTGAGTGAGAGGCCCTGATCACCTAGCCCAGTGGCAGGGTTGTATAAGGATAGCCCAGGCAAAGGGAGTGGGCTGCTCACACCCCTAAAACAGACAATTCAGAGAAAAATTCTGTTGTTCTTTACTGGTTGGTCCACTAAGTAACCCCTGGAGATCTTAACTCCTTTGAGCAAGGCCTCTAGGGTTCTCAACCAAAGGTATGGGAAAAAGCCCCTCCCCAATACAAGACTAGGAAAAGCTAACATCCCAAAATGAAAAAAGGCCAGCAAAAGGGTCTTTTTATTGTTTCCTTGGAAATAAGGATACTAGTCTAGAAAAAGGAGGACATAAATAGGAGTCTATATGTGAAGCTTCAGAGAAGAAAATGATTTGGTCTTCAGCCCAGAAAGACTTCTCAGAAGAGATCAGAAAGGAGTTTAAAAATCAAATAATAATTGGGAAAAGAAATGCAAGAGAAAATTAATGCCATGCAATAGAAAATTAGCATCTTGAACCAAAAAATGACAGAAGAAAATAAATCCTTTAAAAATATGGTTGGGGGGGTGGCTAGGTGGCGCAGTTGGGGGTGGCTAGGTGGCACAGTGGGTGGAGCACCTGCCCTGGAGTCAGTAATACCTGAGTTCAAATCCGGCCTCAGACACTTAATAATTACCTAGCTGTGTGGCCTTGAGCAAGACACTTAACCCCATTACCTTGCAAAACCTAAAAAAAAAAAAAATGATGCAGTTGGACAAATGAAAAAAGAAAACAATTACCTCAAAAACACAATTGGGGTAATGGAAAATGATAACAATTCCTTTAAGAATAGAATTGATAAAATAAAAATGAGTGGCAAAACCTAAATGGAGAAAATACCTCCCAGAAAAATAGATTAGAACTAGTGAAAGCTAATGATTCATGATACAACAAGAATATGTTAAACAATTTTTTAAATGAAAAAATAGAATAAAATGTAAAGTATCTTATAAGTAAAACAAATGCCTTGGAAAATAGATCCAGGAGAGACATTTTAAGAATCATAGGACTTCTTGAAAACCTTGATCAAAAAAAGAAGAACCTGGACTCTGTTCTTCTAGATAGGGTTAAGGAAAACTGCCCTGATGTCCTGGAACCAGAGGGTAAAATAGTCTGAAAAAAAATCCATCATTACCTCCTAAGAGGAATTCAAAATTGAAAACACCAAGATATATTTTAATCAAGCTCCAGAATTATCAGATCAATTATCAGATCTGGCCTGAATGCAACCAGAAAGAAGAAATTCAAAATACCAAGGCACCATAATCAATATTACACAGGATCTGACTGCATCAATATTAAAGGATTGAAGGGTCTTGTCATATGATAGTTCAGAGACCAAGGAAGCTTGAATTCCAACCAAGAAATAAGCCTTTTCTTTCAGGGTAAAAGATGGACATTTGACAAAATAGGTAACTTTTAAACTTTCCTGATGAAAAGATCAGAGCTGAACAGAAAATTTGATCTTCAAGTAAGAAATTCAAGAGATGCATGAAAAGGAAAATGGGAAAAGAAAAAAATCCAGTAAGATTAAATTGGCTGCATCCTCACCTGGGAGGAAGATTCTCATAATTCTTGAAAATTATAAAATTCTTCAAGGGAATATTCTTAAACTAAAGGTAAGACATGGTATGTCCATGACTTTGATGGGATGATTAAAATATGTTTCATTTAAACAGGAACAGATTGTACAGAGATGGGAGGAAGGAAAGGTATATTGGGGTAAATTACATCACATAAAGAGGTGTAAAAGACAGAACACAATAGAGAGAAAGAAGGAAGAAAGTGAGAATTGCCTGAATCTTACTCTCATTGGATTTGATTCAAGGAGGTATTACCATACATATTCAGTTAAGTTTAGAGATTTACCTACATTTCAATGATTAGGAGGGAAAAGGAAGGGAAGGGAAGGAGGAATTGATAGCAGGGAAGAAAGGAAGAAGGGAAAAAGGGAAAGAGGAAAGAAAAGAGAGCTGATGGATGGAAGGTGGGAAACAAATTGAGGGAGGTGGTATTCAGAAACAAAACACTGGGAAAGAGGGTAAAGTTGAAAGGAGAAAAATACAAATGGATGGGAGATAACATGGAAGGCAATAAAGAGTTAATAATTATAACTATAAATGTGGATAGTATGAACTCTCCCATAGAAAGGATGTAGATTAAAAACCAGAATTCTAAACTATGCTACTTACAAGAAACACATTTGAAGCAGAGAGATAAATATGCAAAATAAAGATAAAAGGTTGGAACAGAATATACTATGCTTCAGTTGAAGTGAAAAAAAGTGAGGTTAGCAGCTTTATGAAAACAACTGTAAAAAACATTTCACACAAATAAATCAGATCTAAATAACTAGGCAAATGTCAATTGCTCATGGGTAGGCCGAACTAATACAATAAAAATGACAATTCTACCTAAAATTAAATTGTTATTTGACCATACCAATCACACTTCCGAAAAAATTGCTTTAATGAGCTGGAAAAAATATCAGCTAAGTTCATATGGAGAACAAAAGGTCAAGAATATCAAGAGAATTAATGAAAAAAATGCAAAGAAAAGTGACCTTAGACATACCACAATTGAAATTATATTATCAAAGGGTAGCTAGGTGGTGCAATATATAGAGTACCAGTTCTGGAATAATGTAGACTTGAGTTCGATTCCAACCTCAGACACATAAAAATTACTTATCTGTGTGACCCTGGGCAAGTTACTTATCTTCATTGCCTTGCAAAAATCTAAGAATATTATATTATCAAGCATCAGTCATCAAAATTATTTGACATTAGCTAAGAATCAGAGTGGTAAATCAGTGGAATAGATTAAGTGCAAAAGAAACACCAGTAAATTACTATAGTAATCTATTGTTTACTAAACTCAAAGATTCCATCTTCTGGGAGAAGAACTCTTTGATTAGAAACTGCTGGGAAAACTGGAAGATAATATGACAGAAAATAGGCATAGACCAGCATCTAACATCCTTTGCCAAGATGAGGTCGAAATGTGTGCAGGATTTAAACATAAAAAGTAATATTATAAGCCAATTGCATGAACAAGGAATAAGATCTAGGAGAACAGCTTATGGTCAATGAAACTGGAAATAATATAATAAAATACAAACTGAATAATTTTTATTACATTATATTTAAGTGTCTGAGGTTGGAATTGAACAAAAAAAAACAATATAACCATGACTCAAAGGAATGTAGTAAATTGGGAAATGGGTTTTCCAGCCAGTGTTTCTGACAAAGGACTCATTTCTTAAAAATATAGTAAACTGAGTCAAATTTATAAAAAAAATCCCCAATTGATAGGAAAGGCAATTCTCAGATGAAGAAATCAAAACTAGCTATAGTCATACAAAAAATTGCTCTAAATCATTATTAATCGGAGAAATACAAATCAGAACATCACTGAGCTACAACCTCACACTTCTCAGATGGGTCAATAAGATTAGAAAGGAAAATGAACAGTGTTGGAGGGGATGTGAAGATATGTACTGATCCAACCTTTCTAGAGAGAAATTTAGAATTATGCCCCAAAGACAATAAAAACGTGCATACCTTTGATTAATGATACCACTACTAGATCTGTATCCTGAAGAGATCATGAAAAAGGGTAAAAATTCCACATGTACAAAAATATTCATAGCATCTTCTTTTATAGTGGCAAAGAATTGGAAATTGAAGGGATATCCATTAATTGAAAAATGGATGAACAAATTGTGGTCCATGTATGTGATGGAACATTATTGTTCTATAATCTTGAGGGATGGAATTTTAGAAAAGCCTAGAAAGTCTTGCATGAATTGATGCTGAGTGAAATGAGCAGAACCAGAGGAACATTATACAAACTAACAACATTATGAAGTCATGATCAACCATGATGGACTTCCTCTTTTCAGTAGAACAATAATCAAAGACAATTTTTAAAACACTTGTGATGGAAAAATATCATCCAATTCCAGAGATGAAACTGTGGAGCTTGAATGAAGACCAAAGCATATTAGCTTCCATTTTTAAAAGCTGTTTTATGTATTAGTTCATTTTTTTCTTTATATAACAGATTGCTTTCTGTCTTTGGGGAGAGGGACAGGATGGGAAGGAGAGAGCAAAATGTAAAATTCAAAACCTTGCAAAAAATTATGGGTAAAAACTACCATTACAAGTAGTTAGAGAAACAAATAAAATATTTTTTAAAAAGTTTGAAGAATCCCAAAAAGATTAAAGAAGGTCAGTGCTCTCCCATTCTCCACAAACCTGTCTGACAGAGTATTCAACTCTATCTATAAAAGTCTCATTTCAATGGACTAAGGAAGAGTCTATAGATTCTTCTGAGAAATAAATATTTGAAGTTTTATTTCTACCGAGAGATAAGGGCTTAACCAAATTATATTAAAACAAAACAAAACAAAATAGCAATTACAAAAAAGCTACCACACTGGAAATTCTGAATAAGAATTCAACTTTTGCCACTTATCACTCTTTCAAAATTCAAATATATCATGACTCAGAAATATTCCAATGCAACAATTTTATTTTATCTTATTTTGTTTTTTATTTGTTAACATTTTATTTGTTTGCCAATTATATATAATAGTATTCTATAGTTATCATTTTTGTAAGGTTTTTGAATTTTACAATTTTTCCCCACCCTCCCTTCCCTCCACCCCCACAGAAGACTGTATGATGTCTTTACATTGTTTCCATGCTATACATTGATGTAAACTTAATGTGTTATAAGAGTAAACAAAAACCTCCTACACCCCCCAAAGAAGATGAGAAACCTCAAGAATAGAGAGAGAGAGAGAGGAAGAAAAAAATTAAATAAAAATGTACTTCAGTCTGTGTTCAGATTCCAATGGCTCTGTCTCTGGGGCGAGTTGCTTTCTTTATCATAAGTCCACCAGAGACGTTGCTTCAATGTTTTTCCCATGGTTGCTATTCCTAGCTGTACCTCAACTCTATTTCTCCCCACTCTCATTTATTTTTTTTATTTTTTTATTATTCTCTCTCTCCTTTCCTCCTAGCCCTGTCCAAAAGTGTGTTGTATCTGAGTACCCTGTCTCTTGATCTTCCCTCTCTCCTATAACCTATTCCCCCCCTTCCCTCACCCATTTCCCCTTATCCCATCCCTTTCTTTTTATTTTTCTTTAGGCTAAGATAGATTTCCTCACTGTATTAAGTGCGTATGTTATTTCCTCTCTGAGCCATTTCTGATGAGAATGAAGGCTCACTCATTCCCACTTGCCTTTCCCCTTTCCAGTCCATCGACAAAGCTTTTTCTTGACTTTTATGTGAAATTTCTTAGCTTCATCTTCTTTTCCTTCCTCATAGTACTTTCCTTTAGTACCCATTGACTCCATCTTTTAACGATATTATACCATTATATTCCACTCCTTCCTATGTCCTGTCTATATATGCTCCTTCTAACAGCTCTTATAAATGAAAAAGTTCATATGAGTTATCAATATCCTCTTCCCATGCAGGAATACAAACAGTTCAATATCATTAAGTTCCTCATAGTTAGTCCTTCTTTTCCACTCCCTCTATGGTTCACCAGAGTCCTGTACCTGGAGATCAAACTTTCTGTTCAGCTCTGGTTGTTTCAAGGGAAAGTTTGAAAGTCCCCTGTTTCATTTAAAGTCCATCTTTTCCCCTGAAAGAGGATGTTCTGTTTTGCTGGGTAGTTGATTCTCATTGTAAACCAAGATTTTTTGCCTTCTGGAATATCATATTCCAAGTCCTGTGAGCTCTTAATGTAGATGCTGCCAGATCCTGTGTAATCCTGACTATGGAGCCTCAGTAGTTGAATTGTTTGTTTCTGGCAGCTTTTAGAATTTTCTCTTTGATTTGGGAGTTTTGGAATTTGGCTATAATATTCCTGCAAGTTTTTCTTTTGGGATCTCTTTCAGGA
Source organism: Macrotis lagotis (assembly GCF_037893015.1). Classification (NCBI taxonomy): domain Eukaryota; kingdom Metazoa; phylum Chordata; class Mammalia; order Peramelemorphia; family Peramelidae; genus Macrotis; species Macrotis lagotis. Next base: position 90,993,877 of record NC_133665.1, read on the forward strand.
AGTAACCAGTGAATTCTCTTGATTTCTATTTTATCCTCTGCTTCTATGATCTCAGGGTAATTTTGCTGTATTATTTCTTGAAAAATGAAGTCTAGACTCTTTTCCTGATTTTGGCTTTCAGATAACCCAATAATTTTTAAATTATTTTTTCTGGATCTGTTTTCGAGGTCAGTTGTTTTTTCCGATGAGTTATTTCACATTTTGTTCTATTTTTTGGCTTTTTTGGAAGAGTTTCATTTCTTCCTGATTTCTTGCAAAGTCATCAGTTTCCTTTAGTTTCATTCTGCATTTGAAGGAGTTATTTTCTTCAGAGAGCTTTTTTTTTAATCTCTTTTTCCAGTTGGCCAATTCTGCTTTTTAAGACATTCTTTTCCTCTTTTGCCTTTTTATTTGCTTTTTCCATTAGGCTTAAACTGGTTTCTAAAATATTATTTTCTTCAGTATTTTTTGTATATCTTTCACCAAGCTGTTGATTTGGTTTTCATGATTTTTCTGCATCACTCTCATTTCTCCTCCCAATTTTTCCTTCATCTCCTTTAATTGCTTTTCAAAGTCTTTTCTGAGTTCATCCATAGTCTGAGCCCATTTTCTAAATCTCTTGGAGGTTTTGGATACAGAAGCTTTGATTTTGTCATCATCTGAGTATGTGTTTTCATCTTCCATGGAACTAAAGTAAGTCTCAATGGTCAGATTCTTCTTTTTCTGTTTTTTACTCATTTACTCAGCCCAAGACAGTACTTCCAAGGTTTGGGTTTTTTTTGGGGGGGGGGAGGGGACACCCTGGGAACTTTATTCCTCCAAGGTCTTATGGTCTCTTGCCTGTGTTTTAAAATGAAAATGACCCATATCCTGCTATTTTAGTATGGAAGACCAAACTGCAATCTGGATCTGAGTTTAGGAAAACAGTAGAGTCCTACCCAAGGGAGAGAAGAGAAATCTCTACAGTCTTCCCTGACCTCTTACAGTCTCTGGAGGTGTAGGCTGCTTTCTCCACATTCTCTCTGCAAATTCTGCAGCCAGTGCTCCCTCACTCCTAACTCCTTCTGTTGCAGCAGAGTTCTCTCACTGCCCCATCAAGCCTTTGCAGGTGATCACTGGGCTGGGCTGGGCTGGGCTGCACTGTGGCCACAGCTTTTTTTCCAACCCCTGGTCCTGGTGAAACACACCTTTCCCACAGAACTTCTAAGTTATCTTGGACTAGGAAAATGTATCACTCAGTCTTTCTGTGTTTCCGCCCCTCTAAATTTTGGTTAGTGTCATCATTTGTTGAATTTTGGAGTTTGGGCGGGGAAGGAGTTCCCAAGAAATGCTGCCTTCAAGCCGCCATCTTGGTTCCACCCCCAAAGTGTCCCCCAATGCAGTAATTTTAAAGGAGTATATATTTTCTTTAAGGATACAGATCACTATCCATCTATACCTGCCTAATTCATGTACATGATACAAAGTTGGTTTACTTTAGGGACTCTACTCAATATAATGGGAGATAAATTCTCTTGATGTTCTACAAATATGCTAGCATTCCACCAGTTATCTTATTCTTTACTCAGGTTAGCCTTTTCTCATTGTATTTTGCTTTTATGAACCATCTTACATAAAGGGAATGCTGATTAGGTAGGTCTCAGATTCAACTGCTGCCAATTTTGAACAAGTTCTTGACAGAATCTCCGAGTTCTTTAACCTGAACTTTAACTGCCATCCCAGTAATAAAGAAGAAATAATTATTCCCATTGTCATTAATTCTGTGTTTATCTCACAATTTATCAAATGTTAGGGATAGAAGGACCTTTAAAATTATTCAAATGTCACACTTGAATTTTTCAGATAATGAATTAATTTCCTGGATGGGGAAGTTACTTTATCAAAGTCACATCATGAGTTAGTGGTGCAATTGGGGACCAGAATCCTTATTCCCAATCAAGAACTCTTCAACAAACACATTCCTAGGAAACAAAAACACCTAAATTCTTGTTACTTAGGAGTAGCCACTGTTTACAACAGACTCTGTGTTTATCTTATGACCTGGATTAGAATCCCATGTCTGGAACTTATTATCTCTGTAAATTTGGAAAATTCATTTTATTTCTCTGGTCTTAATTTCCTTTCCACTAAGAATAAAAAGAGATGTTGAACTATTGTCTCTAATTTCCCTTCTAGTTTTAAATCTATGACCCTGTGTATCTATTCTTTTAAGAACTATCCTTTATAGGGGCAGTTAGGTGGAGCAGTGGATAGAGCCCTGGCCCTGGAGTCAGGAGTACCTGAGTTCAAATCCAGTCTCAGACACTTAATAATTACCTAGCTATGTGCCCATGGGCAAGTCACTTAACACCATTTGCCTTGCAAAAATCCTAAAAAAAGAACTACACTTAATGTAGTCTAAAAGGAATGAGACTTTTTTGATTATGAGGACTTCTGAAGTGGCAATCATTCAATGACTGGTTAACATAACAGGAAAATAAAACAAAACAACAACAACATTCAGAGTGGAAAAACCCAGTGGATAACCTAATTCTTATCTTATTTTTTTGGGGGGGGGTAGGCTAGTCATCTCTAGATCTCCCTCAGTTTCTTCATCTGTGAAATGAAATGTTTAGATAAAATAATCTAGTCAAGGTGGTTTTTTTAGATTCTCATTATTATGAGTCTGAGTATGTAATGAGATTTAGTATAAGAGAAGGAGAGTAAATGACAAAATCAAGTTCTAACAGTTGTGTTCTTGTTTTTCTGGAACGCAGAGGTCTAATAGGAAGAGAAATGCTGTCTCAAGGCCATAAGGAAACTGCTGTAAGTAGCATATGCTATCTAATCACCAGGGTATTGTGTCATTATGTAGACATTGTCTGCCAGTGTTTGTATTTGATCAACAGATATAGAATAATATAAATTGTTTATGTTAATTCTATGGTCTAAAGTAATTAAAAAAAAGAAGAGTCCTTCCCTCTTTGGGAGTTTGTGGCAGAAGGCAGAAGGCAGAAGGCAGAAGGCAGTAGAATAACTCCATGGCATGTTCAATCATTGTAAAACACCAGATTTCCTCCTCCCTGTGTACTGGAGAGACAAGGAGCATGAATGAATTTGAATAGTCTCTGTGTACTCTGACCTTCAATGGGCCCTGATTGGCAACAAGGAGCTGATTGGAAAACTGTTTTGTTTAGTTCTCCATGGTGTCTGGGGAGTTGAACCTAGTGAATCTTGGACATGGGCAGCTAGCTCTGTGAAGACATTTTTAGGAATCTCAAGGGCAAGGACCGTAGACTGATAACTGGAAGGAACCTCGGATGTCAACTAGTCTAATCCTGTCATTTTACTATGGAATGGTCACTGACTTGTTTATGGTCAAATGGGTGGTTAGTCTGGTTGGTGTGATTAGTGTGGTTACTGTGGTTAGTGTGGTTAGTGAATCCAAATCCTCAAACTTTAAAGCCATTAACCTTCCTTCAATCATGAAACTTGGTATACTACATCTTTTCAAATATATATATATATATATATATATATATATATATATATATATATATATATATATATATTTGTGTGTGTGTGTGTGTTTGAAAATTTTTCTAGAAGCAGGCTTCCTGAATCTTCATTAAGAACTTCTACACTATCATGATTTGGGAAGCACTGGTATTTTGTGGGCTCCTATGCCTCACGGACCTTAGGCTTTAGTATGCTTTTTTGCAGGAATCAGAAACCAGGAATCATGAACTAGTGCATAGTGTGACTTTTAGTTCAATATGCACCTTTACCTTCTCATTGCCTAAAGTGCTTTGCATGCATTCAGAGAGGCTTTTAGCAAAAATTTGGTTAAAAACAATGGTAGCAATATGATTCAAATGCATTATCTAAACTGTCAGTTTAATCAATCTATATTTTTATCTGTATTAGGGAGTTATAACTCAGTTCCATTGGGCTTCCCAGTTAAGGAAATATTTTGTCATATTGAACTTTTCCCATTAAAAATTATTTTCAAATTCAAATCAAATGAGAAAGTGGATCTTCCAGACCTCTAGTGATTTTTTTAAAGCTTGGAACAAAATCTCCTCAATACTCAAGCTCTCTTTTCATGCGTTTTTTTAAAATGAAATTGCCAATGGAAGTTAAAGACAAGATAGTGCATCCTTATTCATACCTGTTGAAAAAATAAAGCAAATTAAAATGACAAATTGCAACATTCAAAGGGTTTCCTGTTCCCCAGATTTGGAACCCAATTTGTTGAGAATTTGTGATGTGTGTGCAAGTGGGAATGCTAAAAATAAGCAGTGCACCCTGCCGAGATTAAACATCAAGCTGCAGTTTCCAAATGAGTAAATGCTACTTGATGAACTCCTCTTGGGTTCTTACCCTCAATTACAAGTTAATTAGGCATAGCTTTTTAAGGAGGAGTTCAGCCCCAGAACTGGCCTTTTTGTGGCCATATGACATTCTTGGGGTAAAGGGGGAGTCTCATGCTTAATTACATAAAATATGTCCATAAAAATACAGGCTAAAATTTCTGGATAGTCCAAGTATTTCAGTTGGGGAGGTGGCATGCTGCTTAATAGCAAATTTGAATTGGAACCTAAAGACATATATATATATATATATATATATATATATATATATATATATATATATATGTATATATATATATATATATATATATATATACACACACACACACGTGTGTGTGTGTGTGTGTAAAATAAACTCATATGCTCATTCTTATAGGTAGTCAAATTCTCTTAGGATATCATTTAGCAAATTTACTACTTCAGAAGATAGACAACTTTAAATGTCTTTACTTTTCTTGGCTACAATCCTAGGGATTCAAAGTTCTAAATTCATATATGGTCCTAAAATTTCTGAGGTATTACACAAAATTCTCATTATATTAAAGAATATGGTATAAATTATCATATTATATATGCTATATATATATGAGAGAAGAGGAAGAATGCTAATATATATATATATATATATATATATATATATATAAGCATTTTCCCCAGTATTTTTCCTTTAAAACTCTCTCCCCAAAACCGTTATCAATTATTTACATCATAGTAGAATTTAACTTAACATAATAACTTTCCTGAGCAAAATTATTATCCTTTTTTTCTTTTCAGAGACATGTGTAATTACAATCTCTGTCCCATTAGCTATCTTAAGTTTACCCCCTGCCACCTGCCTCCATTACAACAGATGAAATGTCCTCCTTCATTTATGTGTAAGGTCAGCTAAGATGTATAAGTCTGGTCTCTCTAGTCAAATGTTCCTTCATTAAAATCAGAACTAAAAATAGTATGTTTGTGCCCCTCAAAAGGATCCTTAACTTTTAAAATAATTCATTAATATTTTTATTGATTTGTTTGATTGATTATTGATAAACTATTTTATATTGATCATTTATTTTATTGATTGGTTAATTGACCCTTCTAGAAATAATTTGAAAATCTTTTTGGGAAAGCTGTTTTGGGAAGATCATGGTACCATTAAAATTTAGGAAAGAAAGAAATTTTTCACTTTATTTTTATATCAACAAGAAGAGCTGATGCTTCTCTAACAATTACTTTGTTCCAGTTACTGTGCTAAGTGCTTTATAATTAATATCTCATTTGGTTCTCACAATAAACCTGAAAAGTATTTATTATTATTATCCACACTTAGAGATGTAGAAGCTATGACAAACAGAAGTTAGGTGATTGGCTCAGTCACAAAGTTCTTAGGAGTCAGAGGTTGAATTTGAAATTAGGTCATCTTGTATCCAAGTTTGACATTTTATGGGCAAATATATTCTCTCCACTAATGTAAATCTTATCTGAGCTTCTATTTAGTAGATTCCTCTAAGTTTCTGGGTCTCTCTCATGGGGATTCTGGAGCCAGCTTATGATTGAGTCAACAAAATACTCAATTGTAGCATTTATATTTCAGAAATAAGCAAAAAATACAAATCAGGGAATGATTATTATCTTATGATAGTCCAGACTAAAGAAAACAATGGACAAATGCTGATACAGCAGATTAAACTAAAATTGTGACAAATGTACATTTTTCATGTTCTCCTAGAGTTTGGCTGTAAAATTCTTACTAGCATATCTCAGGTGCTTTCAAAAAAAATTATCACGTGGTAGCCAACCTTCCAGGATTGAATTAAAGTTGATAAAAATGTTGTGTTAAAGTAATTATTGGTGTAAACAAGTCTTTAAATTAGACTTAAGAAAAAAAGAGTAGTTTCTAAACTGATGATAAGAAAAATATTTCCATATCAAGTTGAGTCCTCCCAAGGAGAACCTTCTTGAAACTGTCAACGATAAATTTTAGTATTACCTGCTCCATCTACATTGTTCCTCACTACCATTTCTTGTATTTAGATATTTCTGAGGTTTTCATATAGAAGCCAAACTTTCTCCATCAACAATAAATGTTTCTTTGAAACAAAGTAGGCAGGAGTCCAGAGAATTTAAATTGAAAAGCTTAGAAATCTTTCATAGAGGATAACTAATGCCAAGCTTACAGACAGAATTAGTAGAACACTTAAAAAGTAACTATAAAAATTGTAATTATGTTCCATTGATGAAACAATAACTTCTATTACATTGTAGTTGCATAAATAAGCAGTCACCTGGTTAAGAGACAATGTGAAATATTCCAGAATATTGTAAACTTTTTATATCAATCCCTGGACCCACCTGTAAAACATGCATAAATATTTTAAGTCTGATATAAGAATAAGAGAACAAAAAGAATTAAGCACTTTTTGGTTTTTGTTATTTTATTTCAAGTTCATACATTCCACCTAGGAAATTTCTAGGAACAAGATGTAACTGTTTTTCTAACTCCTGACCTTCAAGAGAAAAATGAGTCCCTATATTAACAGAGAATGCAATCTATTTCTGTACCTGCACTGGCCCCATGAAATAATTCTGACATTTAGGGTCCTGAAGCAACTAGTGATCACACTGTGTACTCAGCTTCATTGGAAATTACATTGAAAGGGCGGCTAAGAGCATCAACCCTGGAGACAGGAGTACCTGAGTTCAAATCTGGTCTCAGACACTTAATAATTACCTAGCTGTGTGGCCTTGGGCAAGCCACTTAACGCCATTGCGAAAAAGAAAAAGAAAAAGAATTTGCATTGAAAGCAGAATAAGGCAAATCTTGAAATACTCAGACGCTAGCAATAGTGGAGTTAGGTGTTCCTTCTTATGTGTTGGAACAACCTTTTCTGTTCCATTTGGAGTTCTTTAGGAATCCTGACATGATTGTTTCTTAGAATTCACAAGTCACTAGATTTTCTCTAAATGCTAGATTTACTGAAACCCTAGTCTTCAAAATAACTCCTCATCTTTGTCTGGCTATAATTATTATATTATATTATTATAATTTTTCTTAATTCCATACTCATCAAAAACTAACATCCTCAGATTATAGAGGATCTTAACCAAGTTGTATATCACACATTCCTCTATTCTCTGAACTGATTAAAAAAGCTTCAAGTGAATAAGAATTTCCAGTCACATGTTACAGAAATATAAGTTTAATATAGATGTATATATTTATACATATATATTTATAATTAATTCATTGTTCAGGAAGAAAATGCTATATTTCACTTAACACTTAAAGTATATATATATATATCACTGGAAGATATTCTGTAAAAGTAGTATTGCCTGCATTTCATAGATGAGGAAACTGTAGCCCACACACATGCACAAACAACATATAATTGGTATGCAAGTACATAATCTTCAATTTGGTCCCAAACTCTCTAACTCCATTTTAGTCCTTTTCCTCACTTTTGCAAAAGTTCTCTACCAAGTGGGCAAAGATCCATTTTAGGGGCTCCATGAATTTGATGGGAGACAAAAATACATTTTTCTTTTCACTATCTCCCAAATGAAAAGTAGCATCTATAAAATGAACTAGAGAAGAAAATAGCAAACCGCTTTGGTATCTTTGCAAAGAAAACTCCAAATGATTAAAAAACATTTTAAAAGATTGTCTCATCAACCATGTTTTGCAACACTATAACCAAGCACCATGGAAAAGTTGCAATATTTATGTGATGTCATTCATTCTTCTATTTATAATAATTTTTATGCAATTCATTACTGTCTAGGCAGCATGGTATAATGCAATATAATTTGACACTAGAAGGGCAATTTGAACTGTGTTTATGACAAGCTATATGATTTTGAGGAATCTCTCTGGACCTCAGTTTTCTTAGATATGAAATAAGTAACTAATCTAGAATTCCTTCCAATTATAAAATATTATTATTCAATTTATATTGATTGCAGTTGTAGAAATTAAACTCTAACTTTCATCAAGTAATAAACACAATCAAATCACATTGCATCAAGAAGACCCTAATTCCAAATCTATAGTTTGATCTGATTTGGGTTCAGAAGTCATGCCTTCACATACTCCTCTGCTTCATATTTCTCTCACTCTGGGTACTGCTTTCTCCTTTCTAGTCTTTAGTTTTCTCACCTGTAACACAGATAATAGGTTGGAATAGTTTTTATGAAGTATACAGTGAAATAAGGAAAATTTCACATAGATAAGTAAAAACTAGCCAGTGAAATGCATCTCAAGTGAATTAATCAGTGAAATGTATCTCAAGCATCTTCTCATGGAGAAAGAAGAAAAAGATTTTATAGTTAGTGATCAGGAAAATGGGTATTTTACAAATAAAGATAATTTAATGCAAAGGCATGTAAATTTAGTTTTGTGTATGAAGAAAGGAGGAAAAAAGGGAACAGCTAGGTGGTGCAGTGGATAGAGCACTGACCCTGGAGTCAGGAGGACCTGAATTCAAATTTGGCCTCAGACACTTAATAATTGCCTACTGTGTGATCTTGGGCAAATCACTTAACCCTTGCAAGAAAAGAAAATGAGAAAAAAACAAGTTTTGCAAAATAAGGAAAAAAAGGGGGGGCAGAGACTGATTTAGCTATACTATAAAGCAGAAGTTTCAAACTTGTAAATACTGTACAACAGAACTGAATTTAGCTCCAAATCGAATTAAAATATAACTCAGAAATTTTAACAAAATAAAAATAAACAACATAATAAATAGAAAACTTTACATTTTATGACTAAGTAAATATGCAGCCTGGAAGATGGTTTATGGCCCCATTTCTATTTGATTTTGACACCACTCCTATAGAGGACATTAAGAAGAATATTGTATAAACAAGGTTATTAAGGACTTTAAAAATGAAAGAAATTTTTTCTTCAGAGAAATATGGAGCTATTGGAGATGATTGCATTGGGGAGTGACATGTTGAGACATGATTTAAAGAAAAAATAACTTTTAGTAGCTATATGGAAGATAAACTAAAATGAGGAAAGACATGAGGCAGAAAGACCATTTAAGAAACATATGATCATTGTATAAGACAGAGGATTGCATATAAGAGATGTTGTAAAGAGAGAGACAGTAAAGATTTGACAACTGACTAAATATATGGAGTGGGGGAGAAGAAGGAATTGAGGATGTCACCAAACTTTTAAGTATAATTGAAAGGAATCACATGAAACACTAATTTTAAGAGAAGAGCAATCCATGTATTACAAATGCATGAATTTTTATAATAAGATTCCTCTAAAACAATGATTCCTTCCCAAATAGCAGCACTCTTTTTTTTAGATTTTTTTTTTTTGCAGGTTAAGTGGCTTGCCCAAGGCCACACAGCTAGGTAATGATTAAGTGTCTGAGACCAGATTTGAACCCAGGTACTCCTGACTCCAAGGATGGTGTTTTATGCACTGCGCCACCTAGCCACCCCAATAGTAGCACTCTTAAAACTGATCTCTGAGTAATTTGCATTTCTCTTCTATGTTTATAGTGATTAATATGCATTACATTCATCTATGTTGAAGTCAGATAAGGAGAGACACCATATTGTTTTTATCTTTCTTTCTCCCCCCAGCACTTCACAGATCCTTGCCATTATGACATATTCTTTGGGAATTATTTGCTGGTATTGGATTTGTAAAATAAATTAAATATGTAGCAATTAATTTTGAAAATTGATTGAAATATAAAGAGGCATGAGGCATAATGAGCAGAGAACTGGAATTGGAATGAAAAGACTTGGGTTTGAACTGAAGCTTTGAGATGTTTTATCTGTTTCAATGACTATGGACAACTCACTTAACTGATTTAAGTCTCATTTTCCTCTGTGGACAAACAGCAATATGTGTAGTTCACAGGGTTTTTATAAAGAAAAGACCTATGATCCGTGAAGTATTTCATAGTGCAAGATATTGTTTTGATATACCATCTGGGAAGGGGAGAGAAGGAAAGAAACAAACTTTTATGTAGCATATGTCAGATAATGCACTAAATGATTTAAAAACACAACAAACTTGGACAGTAGGTGCTATTATTATACTCATTTTACAATTAAGAAAATGATTTGCTCAGAGTTATACATCTACTCAATGTCTGAGGCAAAATTTTAAGTTAGATCACCCTGACTCTTGGCTTCAAGTTCTAACCACTATACCCAATCAACTAAACAAAATAACCCCAAAGCTAATATGATATTGGACTGCATTGAAGTCAATTGCTTCTAAGAATAAGGAAACAATAATCACATTGCACTCTGTTCTCCTTAAAACTCAGCTGAAGTGTTGAATTCTGTTCTATGAGTATGGTTTAAAAAAGAATATTGAGAAACTGACAAGTGTTGACAGGAAGGAAACTAGAATGTTGGAGGATCTTGATTTTTTGTCATAGCAGGATCCATGGAAGGAACTGAAGATTCTTAGCTTGGAGAAATGGGAACTCATTTGGGACATAACTGACTTCATATATTTGAAGGATTGCCATATGGAAGAGGGATTAGGATCTTCATTGACTCAAGTTGAATGCAAATAGAAATTGTTTTTGTTTTGGCCAGAAAGTTTGAGGGTCTTCCCTTGGTAGATTTTTTTTTTACCAGATTAACATGGCCATTCTTTACCTCATTTCTTTCTTACCTAGAATTAATCAGTCAAAGTGAAATCAGTTAAAAGACCCTTGCTGAAAAAGACCAAGGTCTCCCACTGCATCCAGGGCTAACTCCAGTGATCCTGATGTCTCAGCACAGCTCTTACTTAAAGCCAACTAATTTGTATGTCATGGTGTCATCTTCTTGATGTCATGCTCCTCTTCTAGATAGAAGGGCAAAAGACAACAACAACAACAAAGCAATAAACTACCACAACGTCTTACCTAATCAAAGAAGACCCCATCCCTGATCAAGTCTTTAAGCCAATTTCCCAGACCTACCCTGATCCATGGTTGTTTGGCTGGTTCTTGTCCTTTGTTATTGAACAAGACCAAAAAAGACATCACTATGTTTGAGACGAATTATAATGTATCTGACTGTGGCTGACCAGACCAGTATGAGTTCATATTGCTCTGCCTCAGGTTGGGCACAAATAGCCCATGTGAATACCTGGAGTGGGTACCCTAAACTTAAGTATGTCATGTTTACTTTAAGCTGCTTCAATTCTCTCTTCCTCATAGAGTGCAACCCCCTCACTGATGAGGGCACATCATACTGAATGGTCCTGTGCCAGTGACTCCCATGCTGTACATTCAGTTCTAAAGCTCTTCAAAGAGACCTTCAAGTTGTCTTGGTATCACTTCTTCTGACCTCGTTGTGAGCACTTGCTCTGAGTTCCTCATAAAATAATATTTTTGGCAGGTACTCATCCAGAATTTTAACAACATGTCCTACTTATGTCTATATTTTCTGTAGTAATTCTGGCATGCTAGGCAGTTTAACTTGAGAAAGTATCTCAGTGTCTGGTATCTTCTCCTACCAAGTGATCTTCAGAAATCTTCCTAAGACAATTTAAATGGAAGTAATTCAGACATGGTGCTGGGCGATGTCCAGGTTTCACAGACATATAGCAATGAGGTCGGCACAACAGCTCTGTAGACCTTCAGTTTGATAATCAGACTAATGCCTCTTCTCTCCCACACTTACTTTCACAACCTCCCAAATACTGAGCTACCTCCGACAATGTAAGTGTCAACCTCATTGTCAGTGTGTACCTCCTTGGAAAGGACCCTGCCAAGGAAAGTGAACTTATCCACAGTACTCAAAACTTCTCCATTTGCTGTAATCAATGGTTCCACATATGGATGGTGTGGTGCTGGATGATGGAGCATCTGGGTTTTCTTGGTGTTCATTGTTAAACCAAAATTAGCACAAGCAGCAGAGAATCAATCCCTACTTTGGTGCATCTCAAGTTGAGACTGCATTGAGTTTATAATGGCTTGTAAGCCTTTACAAGTTGAAAAATTTGCCTTCAATGTAGTATCTGAACTTGAGGCCATGTTCACCCTCAGTGAAGGTGTTTAATAATATGGTTGAAAATATCATGCTAAGTAGCCATGGCAGCCCGTATCCTCTCTGCCTGTGTCTGCCTCCTGCCCTCGGCCTCGGTGCCGCCCTCCCACCCCCGGGGCCTGTGCTCACCTGGCTTCTGCTGCTGGGGTCGGCCCCGTGTGTGGTGGCAGGGTGGAGGGGGTGGGCGGTAGCAGAGGGCCTGGCCCCCACGCACATGCAGGTTTCAGGAATATCCCTACAGCTGAGCTGTCAATATAGTGACATGTCCCCTCTGATACTGGAGAGCATTAAGGACCGTGTCCTCTATGTCTTGAAGCTATATGATAAGATTGACCCAGAAAAGCTTTCAGTATCTTCCCATTTCATGAAAGACCTGGGCTTGGATAGTTTTGACCAAGTAGAAATTATAATGGCCATGGAAGATGAATTTGGGTTTGAAATTCCTGACATAGATGCTGAAAAGTTAATGTGTCCACAAGAGATTGTAGATTACATTGCAGATAAGAAAGATGTGTACCAATAAAGTAATTTTTTTTAAAATCAAAGAACTCAAATGATCCCAGCCAGTGTCTGAATGTGAGAACACATTAAGAGACCGTTGCTGCTTTTGTTGGACTATTTCTGTTGGAATCATATATTTAAGTTGTCTAAATATATGTTGACCTTTACAAATAAACATATAAAATCAAAAAAAAAATATCATGCTAAAAAGTATCAGTGCTGAAAAGGACACATCCTTGTTTCACTCCATTGGTGACTGGGAAATCTTGAGAACATTGTCCACTATACAGAACCTGGGCAAACATGCCATCATAAAGTTGATGTACAATACTGATGAACTTCTCCAGACAGTCACATTATGACATAATTTTCCATAAACCCTCATGATTAACTATCAAATATCTTGGTCATTTCTATAAATGTTGTATATAGACCTCTCTTCTATTCCTGGAATTTTTCCTGGAGTGGTTGGGCAGCAAACACCATAATTATTGTTCCCCAACCCTTTCTGAAGCCTCACTGGCTCTCAGGGAGGTGACCATCTTCTAAGTGAGAAGGACTCTGTTAGGAATCTTACCAGCAATGACTAAAAGAGAAAAAGCCCTGTGATTGTCACAGGACAATTGATTCCCTTTACCTTTATAGAGATGAATAGTGGAGGCATCCTTAAATTCTTGGGGAATAATCTTTTCATGCCATTTAACCTGATTCAGAGAGTAAAACAGGATCCAGATGTCCTACCCATGAAATTCAAAAGGGGTGGTAAATATTTAAATTAGGAAATTGTGCAACTCAAAGGTAGCCTCTGACAAAATTATGGTGGTCTTTTTTTTTTTAGGTTTTTGCAAGGCAATGGGGTTAAGTGGCTTGCCCAAGACCACACATCTAGGTAATTATTAAGCATCTGAAGCAGGATTTGAACTCAGGTACTCCTGACTTCACAGCCAGTGTGCCATCCACTGTGTCACCTAGCCACTCCGGTGGTCTTCTTTCTTGCAAGGCCTAAAGAACATTATATCTGAGGTTCTGACTGCAACTCATTTTGTTTACCTTCCATGTTTATATTTAAATGTGCCACTGTTGTCCCAATTTGAAAGGATATTCATTAAAGTCTTTGTTTAAGGGCGAGAGCTGTCTAATGTCCTTCCCTTGTCACCACTTTATTTCCTATACATATGTTTCTCAAATTAAATCAAGAAAACATTCCTTTTTTGAAATAAATTACACAAGACAGAGGATACTTGCTTTGCATTTCTGCCTGGTATAATTCTATACAAGTTCCTTTAAGTGAAAAATCAAGTATAATAGATTGACCATATCTTACATTATATTTATCTTATCCCCCTACTCTTCACTATTCTGTCAGTGCTTTGAGGGTAGGGATGATTTCTTCTTGTCTTATCTTTCTCAAAGGCCCACACAGTTCTGCACAAAATACATATTATTAAATGGATGAGATGGCTCCGGTTAGTACTGTGGTTAAGGTGAGAAAGTTCTTAATAATGTCTTAAGGATTCATATCATGTAAAAAAAAGATAATGAATGATGATGATGATGATGATACCAAAAAAGAGGTTAAAAAGAGATGAATTGGTCCTTTGTGTACAATGATATTTGTAGCAGCTCTTTTTGTGGTGGCAACAAACTGGAAAATAAGGAAAAGTTCATCAATTGATGAATAGCCACATGAGCTGCAGCATATGAATGAGACAGAATACTGTTGTGCTGTAAGAAATAAAGAAATAGATTATGTCAAAAAGACAAGGAAAGACACATATGAACTGATGCAAAATGATGGTGACTAGAACAATTTATACCATAAAATCAAGATTATTAAAATGAACTTTTGAAGACATAAAATGATGAAGAATGAAATGAGCAGAACCCAGAGAATAATTTTTTATAATAACTACACTTTGAAAGCTATAGGATTATGAACCCTAAAATGACCATTCAATATTCCAAAGGACTGATGATATAAAGTATATCCACATGTGACAGATTTACAGGGCACAAGGAGATATAAATATTTTTATTTACAGTCAGTGAGGGATTTATTTTGCTTTCCTATGTATATTTATTCCAAGAAATTTTCTTCTTTCCTTTTCTTTTTCCAGTGGGATAGCAAGGCAGGAAAGAAAATAGATTTTCATGCATTTAAAAAAATAGAAATGTGGGAATAGGGTACTATAAATAAGAAATATTGCATAGACTTTCAGATGAAGTCACTCATTAATTTTGCTTATCTGTTCTATGTTATAAAAGACCTCTCGAAGTGGGAGTGATTTGTAAATGTATTGAAAAAGGATAACATTAATAAAAAGAATTATAATAACTAACATTTATAGAGTGCTTTGAAGATTTCAAAGCATCTTACATCCACAACAATGAACCATAGCAGAATTCCTTAAACAGATCTTTAAATCATCACCACTAAGGAGCACTAGATTTCATTATGTGCTATTTAGAGTAACACGGACACAGTCTCTCATGAAATTTACAATATGATATAAGACAAAATGAAAACTTCATTCCAGACCATTGAACTATATATACCTGAGAGGAAAAGTCAAGTAATTCACGGCAAATTAAATTAAAATGTAACATAACAGTACACAAACTTGCCATAATGAAAATGTACCCAATACTATAGTATATTAAACATCCAAATGTGGAGGTTACCAAATATGATTGCATCTGTCAATAAAAAATTATAGAGAAAAATTTTAGTCAATAATTTCCTTTACTAAATATTGAAATTTTCTATCATATTATAAAGAATTCCAAAACTTGCATCCTTTTCTCTAAGTCTTTTTTTTATAAATAATAGAGTAAGAGAAATATGATGGAGTGTGAAAAGTTATGGTGGCAATCATTGTACTTGGGTTCTAATTCTAATTCTGCCACTGATTACTTTTACAATCTCAGATATATATATATATATACCTCTGACTTAGGTTTGTAACTTCATTTACAAAAGGAGAGAGAGACAATGAAAGAAAAAAATCTCTCCTATGTCTGAATTGATATGATTTGAGATTTGTCAATTATGCATGTAGTTTGACTTTTTTCTTTCATTTATTACCTGCTACTAATTTTTATCTCAGAATAACCAGTTGTACAGGTGTTTAATAAATGTTTATTAAACTGAATAACTTCTTTGTTCTGACCACCTGATCCCCATAAATACTTTTTCTGATTTTACTTAGGTTGTGGGCACACAGTTATGGGCTTTATTATCTCAAATGAGGTAATTTTTATAAAATGCTTATAATACTTGGAATATAGTAGGAGCTATGTAATAGTTCTTATTGTTATTTTTATTATCCTAATGAAGAATAACCAACTCTTACTTTGGGTCACATAGACTATTTTCCATGGAAGTTGAACCATAGAAATGTCTCATACATCTAGAACTTCAATGTTGTTGAATGACAACAAATAAATTTGTTTGAAGTAAATAGATATTCACAAAATAAAGCTTTTTCTGAGGCACATTAAGTACATGATCTCATTTGATACTCAAAATAACCCTGAGATAGTTTACTGTAGTAATTATTTTCATCTTAGTTTTTCAGATGAGAAAAATGGGACTCAGAGATGTTAAAAATGATTTGTTTTTAATCAGACAACTGGTAATTATGGGAAGTATGATTTAAAATCCGGTTTCTTTTTTTGTTGTTGAAGAAATTGGCATTTGGGTGGTGCTGTTCAATGAATAAAACACATTAGTGTTTCTCAAAGAGGACAGTGTCTAATAAGGTAGATTTCAAAGTTTTTAGAAAATACAGACATAAAAATAGAGTCTAATTCTAATTCAAATCGACTGTCTAACCTAATAATATTAAGAAACCATTTTCAGTGATTTTTAAAGAATCTTTCCCATTTATAGTGTATTACTTTAAAAAAAACACAAATGTCTAAATAAAAACTGCATATAAAAGCTTAAGCAATTTATCAAGGTAATTGATTTAAATTTTTTTTCCTCATCTATACCTTCCTTCACTTCCTTTTGTGTAACTTTTAAAATGTTTTGTTGGTGATAAGATCAATCATTTTTTATTTCATTTCCTGCTCATTTTGCCATATTTCACCTGACCAGAACATACTATTATCTAGAGTAGTAATGTCAGACTTAAATAGAAACAAGTGCTTAAACCCAAGAAGCCATACATAATGATCTTTGAAGGCCTTATTCTGACTTAAAAATTCTACATTTTAGCATGACCTATATTCTATCGTATTTTTAAGCATTTCTCAATTATATTTTAAAATAATTTAGGTTTTATTAGAGATCAAGGTAGCTCAAATGTCTAGTCTATAATGATTTCCCTGGAATTTGAATACTGCCTTAAATGCTCATGTCTTGGATTGCTTCATGTCCCCAGTTTTGATCTGACAAAACCATAAACCTTTCCTTTTAAATTGTGATAGTGTCTCAGAAGTTTAGCTCAAGATTTGGATCCTACTACATTCATATTTTTGTACTTTGGGCAAAGACATGGCTGGTTGCATTCTTTAGACTGTCTTCTTCTTCTTCCTTATGGCAATTGGTCCATATTACACTTTTTGAAATCCTTGACTGTTTATTTCTTTTATTTTCTGAGTTTCCCAATTTTTTAGATACCTTAATTTATATCCTTGGAAATATATATTAGCTAATACACACTACATCTTTTCTCCCATCCTCTTTTATATTTGACAGAAACAAAAGGAACAGGTGATGGAGAATAATGACTAGAACCACAATATAATAATATAATTAAGCCCCCCAAATTGATGGATGTTGAACATTGTGGAGAAAGGGCAGAGAGAGTGATGATCTCTTACTGATTTCTCAGTTTTGTGATCGTGAGATTCAGAGATGTGGGGTTATTGAACTATAGTTCAATCTGCTCCTGTTAAAGAGGAGGAAAATGAGACCCAAAGAGACTTGCCAAAGGTCACGCTGATGGTATTAGTGGCAAAGAGAACTGGAATTTGGAATTCAGGTTCTTGAACAAAAACTCCACTGCTTTTGTAAGTATGTTTGCATTATGGCATGTTGAAACATGCTTTGGGTAAACAGTAGCAGTGTGGGTAAAACAAAGACCAAATAATGCAATCAGTGGGGTACTCTAAGCAAGAGATGAAGTAATCATACTAAAAAAAAAAAGTTGAAGTTTATTGGATTTTATTATCAGGAAATTCCTGTCTGGACTCTGATCCTGAGGCCCCAGAATTCCTTGTTCATCATGTCTTAGCAACTTTTTTACCCTGGAAATTTTCTCAGCTCCTGTAGTTCCATTTTCTGATTATTCTTCTTTAACCTCTATTTCAAGGAAGATCCCAGGTCAGTCATGTTTACTCCATTCTTCTCTAGGCTCCACTCCTGCTTGGACTTTTTTCTCCATCAAATCTTTTAAACATACACCTTTTAAACTTCCATAAGTGTATTTCTTCCTCATTGGAATATAAGCTTTATGAGGGCAGGAATGATCTTTTTGTTTCCATTTTGTCTCTAGTGCTTAGCATAGCATAGATGGCATACAATAACTGCTTATTGAACTTATTTAATAATCAATAAATTCTCATTGAATTCACTTAGTTTGATTTTTAGTTCCCTTCAAAGTCCAGCTGTCACCACATCTTCCATAAAGAATCCTTCAACCACAAACCCCAACTGCCATAGTGAAAATGAACCCTGTATTTTCAAATTGCTAATAGACATTGTTTGTAGCTTTCATTGGTATTTCTCCCCCCCACACCCCATCCCACCACATCTATTACTTGTATAATTGGATTCTTAAGAGCAAATCTCATAGTGGATAGAAGGCTAAGCCTAGAGTCCGGAAGACTTGATTTCAAATTAGACCTCTGGTGCTTAACATCTATGTGATACTGGTCAGTTAACTTCTGTTTGTCTCAGTTTCTTCATATGCAAAAGTGGGATGGTGATCAAATGAGACAATAATTATAAATCATTTAATCTAATATTTGGCATATTAATAAGCACTATGAAATTGTTAACTATTATTATTGTCAGCTTTCCTCATCCCTACTCCATTGCAGTCAGGATATTAAGGACCATGGTTTTTAGATAGCAGTTAATTGACACGTATTTGGTGTTGTATAACTAAATGAATGGATGAGATTCTGGTAATCTTCTTTTAATTTCCCTTTATAAATCAGTTAGTGAGCAGAGCTCATGTTGTACATTAATATAAAAATTATGACCAATGATCATGAAAAGTCTGTATCTTATCAAAATATAAGCAACACCTCAGAAAGGGGCAGCTTGGATATATAAAATTAATATATAATTAATTAGGTGAATACCTTTCAAGGTTTTCTGAAAATTTCTCAGCTGGCAATGGAGCAGTTAGTGGAATGGGTAGGCCTGTGCTATATTCCAGAGTGCATTTAATTTGAAAATGGAGAAAATAATGGTAATAACTTCCAATATTAAGATGATTTCAGTGGAAAATGTATCATTTGATCACAGGGTATCTGAACTTCAAGGGAATTAACTTCAACCTGCAATGCCACTCAGTATGTCACATTTTAAATACTTTTAACATCAGAAGTGACTTGAAATCAATGCACTCCAGTTAAACAGAAGTTGAGATTTGCAGGTATCCTTGAAAAGGCAGCTAAAGCCAAAATCATTTTAATCAACTCAGTACCGATCATTATATCCACAGGACAGTGGAACATTGGACAAACCTGTTTCAGACCCCCAACAGAATTCTACTGAGGGGGGTCAGCATTTCCAGGAAAAAGATAAAACAGCGCAACTTAATTTAGAATTTCTCTGTCTCTTCCTACAAGGAAGAGACCAGGATATTTCCTGATGGTGGATTTGCATGGAGTTAACATTCATCTTTCATCATGTAGTTTAGCCTTATATTCTGCTCAATTAACCCCATTACACCAGAGTTGTCAAGGAGACCAATTTGCCACCAAAAGGCAAAGGTGTGAACAGGAGACATTCTAAATCAACATTTTAATCAGAGACTCTAGGAAAGGTTGACCTCTTTATTTCTAGGGATCTGAGAAAGAACACCGTGCAGGAGTAAATATCCTCCATGGCTAGTGGTGAAATGGTTCCCTTAAAATGTTATATCAGAGAAACCCCATTAATTATTCTCTACTAAACATATTTTATACATAATCTAAAATATTTGCATTTTTCTGTTTAAAAAATTTAATTATCCTAACTTCTAATATGCCTATAGACTTTTTCTATAAAAATTAGCATTATAGTATAATATTTAAAAAATATGTCAGAATTGCTAAAATTATATGCTAATTAATAAATTAAAAACTTGGTTTATAGTCATTTATAAGCCATTTGAACTGACTTGGCAGGTTGGCAAAGATATCAAAAATGAAAGTCATTTGTTGGATGGGTCTCCCTTTCTCTCTGCACACACACACACACACACACACACACACACACACACACACACACACACATACAGATAAATATATATATATATGAAGTGTTGATTAATTTTACTAAATTGATTTTGTTTCTTTTTCATTCTTCACTATAAGACAGGTAATTTACTGTATATGCAATGGTTTTGAAGTCAGGGATACTTGAGTTCAGATTCTTCCTAACTAACTAGATATATGACTAGAGTGAGTTATCTCACTTCTGTTACCCAAAGGTGAGGTTGGAAAGAAAGAAAGGAAGGAAGGAAGGAAGGAAGGAAGGAAGGAAGGAAGGAAGAGAAAGAAAGAAAAAAAAGAAAGAAAAGAAAAGAAAGAAAAGAAAGAAAGAGAAGAAGAGAGGAAAAGAAAGAAAATTTCCATTACAGGAAGAACACCAAATGCAAAGAAATAATACTTGTACTTAAATTCTGTCATTCACTAAACAAGTTTTTATTTTCTCTGGTCTTTCATGTCTATGTCTATAGAATGAATAAAACCAATGAGGTTTAAAAGAGATGGGAGTTTGAAATTGCTTTCTAAACTCCCCCAAAGTAAGTTTCACAAAAGTAAATTAGTATTAACAAAATGCATTTTGTCCTTTGTGAAAGCAATTTCTTTTATTAACAATAGGAATACTAAGCTTAATATTTCTTTTTTTGCTTCTTGTTGTTGAGTTGTGCCTGACCATGTGTGATTCCATTTGGAGCATTCTTGGCAAAGGCACTACACTTGTTTGCCATTTCCTTTCCAGATCATTTTACAGATAGGTGACTGAGGTAAGTAAAGCTAAGTGACTTACCCAGGGTCACACAACATTAGTATAGTGTCTGAAGCCAATTTGAGCTCACACAAGGAGACCACCTTTTTGTGTTAATGTTTCTTTAAAGTTGTCTGGGAGCATAAATATATTTATGTTGTAAAAGTTAGATTGGATTAATGTCTCATGCACTGATATTTTCTGTTGGTATCTTATTGAGGAGTGGAGTGGGCTTTTTAGCTTCCTGTGGCAATTTTACCAATTATTCCAACCTTTTGCGGAGTCTACCAAAACTAGATAGGCTTTGAAAGAAAGTCTAGCAAAGAACTTGTCTGTTTCCCAGGAATAAGACTAACTAAATCTGTAGAGCTTTGTCTTCAGAAAAATACGAGCATGGCATCATTTTTCAGTCATGGCAGTCTATGAAAATAGAAAGACCATTATTTGCTTACTGATGAAATTATAGCCCACTCATAGAAATTATCTTGTGGTCTCTAATGTATTCACATAGATTTGCTTCTCTTCCTAATTTTCCTGGTTAATTAGGTAGATTATATATTTAGTCTGTTACCATTATGAATCTTGAGGGGTTGCATTAAATTATTTGTTAAATTGCAGAGCTAACCATATTAAATGTTACAGAAACCTACATTTAGGCTGGGTGAAAAACATTACATTTTCAAGAAATTTTTCCAACATCTTGGGACTCATTTTCACTTGCTGCTTTACTTTTGGAGTAGCTGAAATAACAGATTATGAAACATTCAGAATAGGAGTTACAATGTCATTGAAATCTTGCCAATTTTTCCCCATGCAATCCTTTTCACTGTTAACATATATCTCTAGGATGTTGTAAATCATTGCAAAAGGAAGTATTCATGTGCTATTCTATTGTGAATATTTGTATTGAGTGACAGGGAGCTACTCCAGAAGAAAAGATAGGTTACTAGAATTATATTGTTGGACCTGAATTTCTGAGTATTTTGATTAAAAAATGTTTTTCCACTAGAATGTAAGTCTATTACAAGTATTTCTCTAGCTTTTGTAGGACCAGTGTAATGCCACTAAAAATATGCTGATAAAAATAGAAGCTGATTTGGGATATTTGGTCAAGAAAATATGATCTTAAAATGTATGTTCTACTAGGCTTACTGGATGTTGATTAGTAACAAGGAATAATCAAGGAGTGCCTCATTTGAGATCACCTACTTTTAATTGCCTGTTAAATAGCATCATGCTTTTGAAATTCCTGTTTTAAAAAAAAGAGGCAAAATTTTTGAATGAAATATATTATTATAATTCCTGTACAGTATTTAACATACAATATACTATTAGGAACTATATATTGAAGGAATAAATATGCCTTCTGAGAAACAAATGTCACAGAAGGTTTTTTTTTTATTCATACATCATTTTTCAGATAAAAGTTCATAATCAAAACTCAATCCATTTTAAATCTTTATTTTCATGGGAACATAAACAATGAAATATATATAAATGAAAAACTATATATGTAATTACACAAACAACCACACATATATTATGTATGCATTTGTGTAATTTTTTATGTCTCCAAATTCATGTTATACATATATATGTATATTTACATATACATATTCACACATGTACATTGGTAAATTTTACAGCTATTATTTATCTGAAGTTTCTTTGGGTTGTATGAAGTCCTTCATTAGAGAGGAAAAAACAATTTCATAGATTCTGTGTCTATAGCTAATGTCATATTATGAACCTAAGGACAATGTCTATAGAATAAACTAAACATATTAGTAGTATTATTAGTATTTTCATATCTCATATCAGTCAACTGAAAATTAATTGAGTCATGAACAGATAAGGTTAACCTAATGAGATATTGTTACACCACTGAATAAAACAGACTGACTTTTTCCACTATTTGATGGTGAGAGGTTATCATGATTAGAAAAAACATGAGTCTCCCACCTGGCCAAATTGTGATTATGAGTTGCAGGATGGTTGACAGTGGCAGGGAGCAACAGCTATAAATCAAATATTAATTTTTTCATTCTACCTAAGAAAGGGAGATATTTTAAAATTAATTTTATAAAATTTTATGTACATGCATGCTATATATATATATCCATATAATGCACATATATGTATATGCATTAGTGGTTTTTATTATCATCATATCTGAGTACTTCATATTCCTCAAATTTCACCTAAAAAACTCCATTAGGAACATTATATTTCAGTCTCCCTATGATTTAAGAGATTTGTCTCCCCCCTCTTACTTTCATCTAAGTCTTCTTTTGGGGCCCGACCATCTTTTGATGAGCCTATATGAATTTCTCTAGATCATAAAATAAGAGAATTTCAGAGTTGTAAGGGATGACAGAAACCATTTAATTGCATTTGTTCTTGAAAAAGCATCCCTTCTGTAATGCCCCAATAAATAGTCATCTGACATCCTCCTGAGTGAGGGAAAAATTATTATCTCTTGGGGCATTCCATTACACTTTTGAGCAAATATGATTGTTAGAAAATAGTCTTCTAACCTCAAGGCTGAATATGCCTCTACAACTTTCATGCTTTTTTAAACTGTAGATATGTCCTTCTAACTGTAGAATAAGCATAATCTTCCACATTTTCATATCTGCTAGCAAATCTTCTTAGCATCTTTTATTCTCCTCCTCTAATCAACCAATAAATCAAATGATCTTTGTGCCCCAGTGTCTAGAGATCTTTTGCCATCCTGATGATCCCCTTCATGGCTCCTTCACTTTTTAGCTATATTGCTCCTTAGCATGCTAAACAAAATTGAACATAATAGTTCTATATGTAGAATATTGCTATGTCAGATAATTACAGATTACCTCCTTTATTTAAAACACTATTTCATTGAATAAACCCAAAGACTGTTAGTCACATTACTAGAGTTTGTATTCAATAAAATCACATCTTTTTTCAGTAGCTTATTTAGAAATATCTCTTCTTTCTGAAACTTCTCAAGTAAATTTATAGAATTCACATATTGAAATATATATTATATATTTATATGCATACATGCATACATATAATTTAATATTATTTGATTTATGAAATTATTTTAATCTTGAAGTCTATTTTTGATGAAGACTCCCAGTTTTGCAACCATTAAATATATTTTCTATAGCTTAATACAAGTCACTAATGAACATAATAAAGTAGAATATGACCAAGAGTATAACCCTGTAACAGTCTTTGAGGATTTTCCTCAAAGTTATCATTGTTCCATTAATTCCTCAAAGTACTTGTAAATTCAGTATTCAATATAAGACTTGAAAGAAACCTCAAGTGTCATCTATTATAACCTATACATTACCAAAATTCCATTCTATAATATTCTCAAATAATGTCTGGCCAGTCTCTCTCTCAAGATCTCCAGGGAAGAAAAATGTATCATATCCTTAAAAAGTTCACTTTACCTTTACTTTAGAGCATTAATCATTTTAATTATTTCCTATATCGAACCTAAATCAGTTCTTCTACATCTTCTGCTAAATCCTAAATCTTTGATTAACTGTTGGATTTATAATCTTTGAACTACAGACATAAAGCTATTTTCTTTAATCATTTTCTAATGCCTTGCCCATTTGGTAGAATTGACCAGAGTTATCATTTTATTTGGATAGCCTTCCTATAATTAACAAGCATTAATTATAATCAGTATATAATAATCATAATCCTCTAACCCGCTCTGAAGAGAATGTCAGTGGGGGCAAAGGGAAAGAAAAATTTTCATTTAAATAAAAAAGACTGAAGATTGAAGCAGCATGGTGCAGTGCACAGAGCACTAGACTTGGAAGTAGGTGAACTGGATTCAGATCCTGGACCTGGATCTCCCCTAAAGGGAGATCAATTTGAGCACAAAGTGGAAATGCATTTAATTGGGTTGATCCTTCATGCAAAAGGCCAACCTTGATGCTTTGGCACAGTCGGGGGGGGAAGATGTTTGAGAGATATTTTGAAGGCAGAAATGATAGGATTTGACAACTAATTAGATATTGGGGGGTGTCATATTGAGGAATTAAAAATGTTGTCTAAGTTGAGAAACTGGATTAATAGGAGGATAGGGACGCCTTCAACAGTAAGAGAGAACTGGAGCAGCTAGGCAATGCAATGAATAGAGTACCAGTCCTGTAATCAGGAAAGGACCTGAGTTCAAATCTAGTCTGTGACATTTGATACTAGGTGTGTGCCTCACTGGAAAAGAAAAACTAATAGAGAACTTAGAAGAAGAACAAAGGTTGTGGGAAAGAGATTATGAATTCAGTTTTGAACATATTGAGTTTAAAATGCTTGTAGTCACATACAGTGGGAAGTTAGAGATGAAATACTAGAAGGTAGGAGAGGTTAAGTCTGAACAAATAGATCTGAGAGTCAGCTACATAGAGATGTTGTTTGTAACCATAAAAACCAATAGAACATTGAATGAAATAGTATAAAGTTATATGAAATGGTACAGGAAGAGCCTAGGTGGCACTCTCCAGTCTTTGATATCTTTGATTTCTACTCCTTGATATTTTTTTCCTCTCTAAATTTTTTTTTTAGGTTTTTGCAAGGCAAATGTGGGTAAGTGGATTGCCCAAGGCCACACAGCAAGGTATTTCCTCTCTAAATTTTTGGAACCCTTCCCTCCCTGGATTTCCTTCCTACATGTCAATTAGTCTGACATTTCCTTCTCTGTTTCTTTTGCTATATTTTCATCCACGTCATACCTCCTAACTATAAAGTTCCCCTATGACCCTGACTTGGGTGTCTCTCTCCTCTCCTTCTTTATTATTTTGTTCATGAATTCATCAACTCAAGGGGATTTAATTATCAATTCCATGCAGCTAATTCTTAGATCTATTAATACAATGCTCCTGAACTCTCCTCTGATCTCTAGTACATGACTGGAATGCTTTCTTTCTTCATTCCATTGTGCAGGTTTCCCTTCCCTAAATTTTAGCTAAAATCTCACTTTCTTCAAGAAATCTTTTATAGTCTTCTTCAATGCTAGAAGGATTTCTAGAGCTCTCTCTTAATAATTACTTCCTATTTATTCCATATATACTTTATTTGAACATAATGGTTTACATGTCATTTCCCTTACTATATATATATATATATATATATATATATATATATATATATATATATAATATATATATATTAGCTGTTTGGTAAATGATTGTTGCATGGACTTTACTTTCTTGGGGAAAAAAATAAGGCTACAAGCAACAACACCAAAAAAACATGTAGGCAAGAGTTTGATGCAAGAATTTTTTAGTTCTGGGTTTTTTTTTTTTTTTGGGATGTGGGTATTATCCAGAAGCAGGGGACAATATGGCCACTTGCTTGCAATAGACTAGAAAAGGTCTGAGTTATTAGAGTCAATGTATTTGTTCAGCGTAGCTAAAAAAAATTTCCTCATTGTGAGCCACAAGCATGGTTCAAATGATCTGTTGATTCCTCCTGTATGGGAACTTAATCGGTCCTAGAGTCTGAAGTTTCTTATATCACCATAGTCTTCTAGGCCTCTCTCTGTGTCCCCCAGCCTACAAAACAAGCATTAATTTTTAGAGAGGAAAGAAAGTCAACATATCTGATCAATATTTTAATTAAATCTGAAAACATGTGCAATATACAACACCTGGGAATTCCTACCTTGCTGGATGGGTAGATTGGGCATGTCTTAATATATCTCTTCATTTAAATTCCATTAATCTCAGCCATTTCTTTTTACACTTAACTTTTAAATTTTTGATATGTAATTGTTCTTTCCAATGTGCTTCACTCTGTTCACTTAATTTTTCATCACTTCATATAGATATTAACATGTTTCTCAGTATACAATCACACATCATTTCTAAGAGAATCGTAGTATTCTATTATATAGGTGTAACTCAGTTTGATTAACCATTCCTTAAATGATGGGCATTTACTTTGATTCCAATTCTTAATTATCTGAAAAAGTATTGATATAAATATTTTGGAGTACATGAGACTTTTTTTCCTTTTCTTCTTATAGATGGCTTCCTTTCAGTTAAGACTAGCAATTCAGTCTCTGGTTCAAAGGGTTTAGATATATTAATCACTTCATCTGCACAATTCCAAAATAGTTTTAGATCAACAACAATGTATTAGTGTTACTATCTGCCCACACTTCCTCCAGCATTGATGGGTTCCAAGTTGTTTGTTGCCAATTTTCAGGATATGAGATGAAATCTAACAGTTGTTTTGATTCGAATTTCCTTTATCGTTAATGATATTCAGCAATTTTTAGTTCTTTTGAGAACTTTTGTTCATATCTTTTGGAAAATGATGAAAGATTTCCCTAGGTAACTTATGTTTTCCACTTTTTCATACATAGTATTATTTTCTCTATTTCTAAATCTTTCTTATATAGTCTGTTTATTGATATTTCCATTTTTTTAACCATTATCAAATTGTTTTGATGATTGCTGCTTTATAATACAGCTTGTAATCTGGAAGAGCTATTCTTCCACTGTCTTTTTATCATCCTTGATATTCTAGATATTTTGTTTTTCCAATGAGTTTTTCTATTTTATTATTTTTGAAATTATCCTATTGATAAATTGATCAGTATAGCATAGTTCTCCATGTTTAAATTTGACTGAAATACTATTTTAAAAAGCTGTGTTAATCTTCAATTTTTAAAAGTTGTCTTCTGAATTATACAATTTGTTATCTCTAATGTTTTCTTTCTTCTTATTAGATCTGATTTTTCTCTCACAACACATTCAATTTAGATCTATGTTTAGCATGGCTACAAATGTAAAATCTATAGCAGATTTCTTTTGGGAGGGAGGGAGGGGGAAGTAAGGGAGGGAAGGAGGGAGAAAAACTGTAAAACTCAAAATCTTGCAAAAAATGATTGATAGAAACTATCATTGCATGTAATTGGAAAAACAAATGCAATATTTATATAATATCTTATAAAAGTTGCTTTTCTAAGTGCCAGAATGAAGAATACATAGTTCTTCTATTTTCAAATAAAGACTTGACATAAATGGGCATATCTTCCACAGTACCATATAATATGAGTTGTTTTTTTGTTTATTTCTTTATCGAAGTCCCTTCCATCTTAGGTATTGTTTGTTTTGTCTAAACTGCAGTCCTTAAATGACTAAGTCAAATGGTACTAAAGATGTTTGATATGAGCAAAAAAAGTATAAGGGTCACCCAGATAAGGACAAGTTAAATATATTTGAGGGAAACTATTATCAAAGTCGAGTAAGCTTTTCAATTTGACAAACTGTTGATTCTTACAAAGGTGCTATTTATTAGCCTGTATAGTTCCCCATAATAGGGTTTCCTTATATTCGGTAAATTGTTTCATTATCATCATCATCATCATCATCATCAATAGTAGCAGCAGTAGTAACAATAATAATGGGAATAGTAATAGTAGTAGTAGTAATAGTAGTAGTAGTAGTAGTAGTAGCAGTAATAGCATGTTTAGCATGGCTACAAATGTAAAATCTATAGCAGATTTCTTTTGGGAGGGAGGGAGGGGGAAGTAAGGGAGGGAAGGAGAGAGAAAAACTAAAACTCAAAATCTTGCAAAAAATGATTGATAGAAACTATCATTGTATGTAATTGGAAAAACAAATGCAATATTTATATAATATCTTATAAAAGTTGTAGTAGTAGCAGTAGTAGTAGTAGTAGTAGTAGTAGTAGTAGTAGTAGTAGTAGTAGTAGTAGTAGTAGTAGTAGTGGCGGCAGCGATGGTGGTAATAGTCATAGTGGTAACACAGTGATGGTGTTGCCTTCATTGATTTCATCTCTCTAGCACTTGAACTTGCATCTTGGGTTAGCCTGTCCCTGAATTGGGTTGCCTACTCAGGTATGTTGGTTCATTCCAACGTATTTGCAATCAGGTCAAGTATTTTGCAATACTGTGATCTAACGATTCATTTGTAATATCTAATTCTTGCCAGAAATTAGCATGAAGGTAAAAAATGAATGACCTAGTTGTGGAGAAACTAAATTCAAACTGCATGCAGTGTTTTTTAAATAAGTCCATTTTATCTGTGATGTTTGATAAGACTATATATCCATCAGTCAACTAACAAAAATTTATTAAGACATGAAGGAATGTGATAACTGAAAGTACTTTTCTTTTTCTGAGTACAAAGTAAAGTATATCTAGTTAGACCGGAGATGATTAACTTAGTTTCAATTTTTATATATTTTGATATCTACATTGCAAAAAAAATTGCTTTTCTTTGCAATCTTTTGTAGTTTATTTTATGCATTTAAAATACATATTCTGAAGAAGGATGCTTAGGCTTCACCAGACTGTCAGAGTCCTTAACCCTACAAAAAAAAAGTGAAGAACTTCCCATTTAGACACATAGAACTATTTATTTTATACTATCATTGACACTTTATGAGGATAAAAATTGAGTAGGCTTTTCAAAATTTTCATAGGTCTCCAGTCAACATGATATATGATTAGAATATTTTTATGTATATTGCATAGCTAGTAGAGTGCTGAGTGAGTGGTCCTTTTCTTCAAAGACTTGCTTTCTGGCAGTCACATGAGAATTTTATCCTAAGTGTGAAAATACAAAGGCTGCAACCTAATAGATGTCTAGTCCTCTCTGACTTTCCTCTCCCAAGAAATGAATATGGAAACAAAGCTTCATTCTTGATAATTCATCTCTTTGTGAGCTAACCAAATTCTAAACAATAAAATTGGCTGTTGTCCACTTGAGACTATGGTTAAGATGCTACACTATTTGGTCCAAGGTATACTTATGCCTTGCAATATTGATCCAGAATCAGCATTAACGTGAGACTGCTTTTATCTTAGCAATAAAATGTTCATTCTCAACAGTATGAAAGCTGTACTGTGCATAAAGTAACAGCAGTATTGTAAAATGATCATCTGTGAATGATTTAGCTATTCTCAACAACACAACAATTCAGACAACTCTAAAGGACTTATGATAAAAAAATGTTTTCCCTCCCCAAAGAAAGAACCGATGCCATCTAAATACACTTAAGAATCATACTTTTATAACTTTACTTTTCTTGAGTTTTTTTGGTCTATATTTTCTTTCACAATATGCCTGCTTTGGAGTTGTTTTGTATGACTACATATTGAATTGTTTGCCTTCTCAGTCAGTTGGAAAAGGAAGAAGAAAGGAAGAGAATTTGGAACTCAAAAGTTACAAGTTTCTGGGGGAAAATTAAAATACTAAATAAACAAAAAAATAAAATCAAAAGGCTAAGATATTACTTAATTTTTAAAAGAATAATTCAAGGAAATTCATACTTCTGAGTCTGTTAAAACTAACTTTTCTATAGTGACTCTTTAAGAGTTCTGCCCAGTATAGGCATTTGAAGAAGGTACCTGCTCTAAACTTGAATCTAAATGAGTTAGATTTTTTCTAAATGTCATGCCATTCAAATCTTCCCATTACACTATTTCAAAAGAAATGTACTTTCCCCTCAGAATACTTACTATTCGGATGGGGAAAGCCGAAAGCCGCCATGGTAAGGAAAGTGAGATAAGGCTATCACTGCCTAGGAACTTTCCAAATCAAAGGTACTTCCTTATGTGACAATGATAGATGATTCCAGTTACAGAGTTGGCCTTCATGAAACTTAAACTAATCTTTCTTCCCCTTTCCATGCCCTCATCATTTCAGTGGGCAAAAGCCATCAATTTGTGTGAATGGATGCTGAAACAGTACATTTTGAGCTCACTCTTGCTAGCTGAGACTCAGTTTCTACCAAATCAGAATTCAAAGTTAATTTTATTACCATATTGTTAATAACATATGCACTTCTTGGCTCAGTTTCATTATTTATAAAATAAATAATACCTCAGGTCCAATCCAAGTTCAGTTTTTGAAAATAAAATATTCCATGTGATTTTCAATCTTATATTAAGGATGTATTTTACTTTTTTCAAAAAATTCATTCTGCAAATTCTGACTTTAGCATGTTTCCTAAAAGAGAACTGTGATTTGACATATT
Source organism: Macrotis lagotis (assembly GCF_037893015.1). NCBI lineage: Eukaryota > Metazoa > Chordata > Mammalia > Peramelemorphia > Peramelidae > Macrotis > Macrotis lagotis. The sequence goes on from NC_133665.1 coordinate 91,024,912, forward strand.
TAAGGGATGCCTCACTAGGTTTGTTTCAGCTATTGACCACAACCATCCTGTTTTCTTCTCTAACCAAAGTCTAGATATATTATTTCAATCTAAACAGCTGCAGGATTTTATTTTTATTGTTTAGTTGGAAGAAAAGCATGTAAGAAAAAAATCAATGCTGGTGTGTCTTAACTTTAAGCAAAATTGTATGGAGAAAAATCACATTATACAAAAAGTATATTAAGAGTAATTATTCACTTTATTAGAGGACTGGCAATAGTATTTCCTTAAGAAAATTTCTTAGTACATTTAAAATGACTTATCCTCCAAATTAATTCTAAGTAAAATATACACCCTATAGTATCTAGTTTTCATGCAGCTACTTTCTGGTTTCTGGATGCTCAGTCTTTTAAAAAAGGAGATAATACTATTTGCATTATCAACATTCATATGATTGTTCTGAGGATTAAATGAAATAAAGTATATAAAGTGTTCTGACAGCCTTGAGGTTGCATATAATGTAACAGAACAATTCCTTTTACTTGCAACTGTGATTTTATTGGTGTATTTAAGAATGTGGGCATTAACAATTTCTTAAACTGATGAATGTAAATCAATGAATAAGAGTAAGCTGTCATACCTTTTGCTAGGCAATACTTGACAGTAATCTTTTAAACACATAATATTTTTATGGTCTTATCTGAACATTTGATAAGTAAGTCAAATAGATGGTTAGTCATTTCTTCAATAGCTATTTCAATTAATGGATTCTTGAATCAGAAAATGTAGGTGAAAAGTAAACTAAAAAGTCATCTATTTTAATTTATATCTGATTGTGTACATCCTCTACTATTATTTTTTGCTTAAGAGTTTCTGGGGAAAATTTATTTTCTTTCAAAGTCACATCCTATTTTTGGACAATTAAAATTATTTGGGAGAGCTTCCTTATACCCAACATTGCAACCACTTATTGTTTCTTGTCCTGCCTTCTGAAACTAAACATAGCCAATCTAATTCTTCTTCCCCAATAGTTATAATGATTTATTTTTTTGAATGCTCATGAAATTTATTAACTGAAAAAGAAACACAGGCTTGGCACGTCTGAGATGGTTCAATTATCCTGTCTGTGAATGGGTTCAAGACTAGGAAAGCTCACCCGGGTCTAAAGGAGGACAGGATGGTCCTCTGACTTTGTTTGAAAAGTCTTTGGCCAGTCTGGGAAGGGGAAGTAGTGGTTCAAATCTGGAAGGCCTGTCCCTAAGTCCTTGGGTCAGGAACAGAGAGGAGAGAAAATGATTAACTCTGGAGGGTAAAAAAAAGTCTCACCTTGGGGTTCAAATGCAAATAAGCTATCAAAACTTGGGGAATTTTTTTGGGGGGATACCAGTCTGGCAAACGCTTTGCTGGTACCCGAAGCCGGGCCTGGGTGGGTGGTTCAGTTGCCAGACGAGGCAGGGCCGGCCGCTGAAGCCAAGGCCATTTCATCCTGGAGGGCTTCGTTGTACTGGGAGGCCCAGCTGGAAGGCTCCCAGTTCCAGATCTTGGCCACGAAGTGAAGGTCTTGCATCTTGTTGGTCTCCTGGGCGGCCCTGGGGCCCCAGAGGAACTCGTACTCTGGGGTCGGTGTGGGGGACCTGATTGTACTCCAGATACTTCTGCCGGACGAACTCGTCCTTGACCAGCTTCTTCACGTCCCCGAAGGTCTTGTGCCTCTTGTCGGGGTCGACGCGCAGCTTCTTGAGCACGTCCCGGACCAGGGCCTCGCGGGCCGCGTTGCCCTTCATGAAGATGAGGCTGAGGATGACCATGAGCAGGCCCATCTTGGCCACGCCTTGGTCCTCTCACATGCAGTCGCCCTCCAGGCGCTCCAGCTTGTTGAGGGTGATGTAGGCACGGTGCTTGGCTGCAGCCCGAACACCTCCTCCAGCGCGGCTTAGCGCGATGGTCCTTGTAGTCCTGCAGGATGGTCTTCACCATGTCGGCCCATGGATGGGCACCTTCTTCTGGTCCTTCACCAGCAGGAACTGCACCAGCTCGTTCCCGTTCTACTGGACCTGGGCTTCGGTGAGCTTGGCAGGCATCCTCGGGGCCTGGGAGGAGGGCCCCTCGCAGCCCGCCTCCTCCACGGCATCATCCTCCTGCGAGGGCCCTGCCTGGGCCAGGGCCTGGGCCAGGGCCTGGGCCAGGGCCCGGGACAAGCCCGGGCCGCCGCTGCTGGTCCTGGGACCGTCGCCCTCGTAGTCGCTGTCGTGAAGGAGGCCTTGGCCTTGCCTCGGGATGCGGTCAGGCGGCTGGGCCTTCCTCACACGCCCTCCCCCTCATGAGAGCCGCCCGCGGGCCGTGGAGCTACACGGCTCATAGTAGTGATTTTAAAAGTAAAGGAGGTCATTCCCCAATTGATAAAGGATGTGGATAGACAGTTTTCAAATGAAGAAATTAAAGCTACATATAATCATATGAAAAATGCTCCAAATGATTAGATTACTGATTCAAGAAATACAGATTAAAACAACTCTGAGTTATCCCACACCCATCAGATTGACTAACATGAACAAAGGGAAAATGATCAATGTTAAAGAGGTTGTGGAAGGACTGGGACATTCATGCATTGCTGGAGGAGTTATGTAGTGATCCAACCATTCTGGAGAGCAATATGGAATTATGTCCAAAGAGCAATAAGACTTCATACTGTTCATACTGTTCAGCAATTCGAATTCTAGATCTATATACAGAAGAAATCATAAAAATGGGAAAAGATTCCACAAACCAAAATATTCATAGCAATTATTTTTTGTCATGGCAAAGAACTGGAATTTGAGGGAATGCCCAGCAATTGGGGAATGGTTAAAGAAGTTATGATACTTGAATATTACAGAATACTATTGTTCTATGAAAAATCCATAAATGGACAGACTCTAGAGAAATCTGGAATGAATTATAGGATCTGATGCTGAGTGAAGGCCTTAGAACCAAGAGAACACTAAACACATTAACAACATTGTGAGATGACCAACCTTGATGGAAGCACCTCCTCTCAGCAGCTCAGAGAGCTAGGGAAACCCTATTAGACCAGTTATGGACATTGCTATCTCTATGCAGAGGAAGAAAAACAAAACAAAACAAAAAATCCTTCAGAATCTGATTTAATTTGTAAAAAAACATCTCTTATGTATTTCTTTCCCTTAATCCTAACTCCCCATACCAAAAGTGACTAATCTGTAAACATGTGCATGTATAATATTAACTTGATTGTTTACCATTGAGGGGAGTGAGGTAAGAAAGGAAGGTGGAAGGAAATTTTGCAACTTAAAAATGTCCATACCCATATGGATGAATGTTGAAAAACTTACATAATCTGTATTTGGAAAAATAAAATACTAACAAAAACAAAAATAAGAATATTAAAATAAAATAAATGTAAGGGAGATGGATTGAAAGATGTCTAAGAAGTAGATCTGAGAAGTTAAGACACTGTTTGACATTTAGATGGAGTGCGTAATTTAGGATAAGTATGAGACTGTAAATCTGGGTGAATGGAAGGACAGAGATAGAGATCTATAAAAGATCAGTAAGTATCATTGGGATTGGGTGTGAAGATAATAATTTTTATTTTAAACATGTTAATTTTGAAATGTTTACAGAACACCAAGTTTGACATGTTCAAAAGGAAGCTTGTAATGTGTGACTGAAGACAAAGATAGACACTAGAGCTAAATACATAAATCTGGGAAACACTAGTATACAGATTATTGAAACTATACGTGCTTATATGTTCACCAAAAGGGGTGTAAAAGGTTTAACAAGAGAACCCTGGTTGGTATGTCCAAATTAGGAGGTATGAAATAAATGATGATCCTGGAAAAGACACTGAGAAGGGGCAATAAGAGAGGTAGGAGGACAAAAAAAAACATTGCCATGAAATCTCAAAGAGGGAGAGTAATGAATAGTATCAAAGCTTTTAGAGAGCTCTTCCCAAGCCTCCTCTTTACCAGGACAAATATTTTTGCTTTTTTCAACCTCTCCTTATATGGTGTGAACCCTTTACCATTCTGGTTGCTTTCACTTTCTCCTGCTTGATAGCCCTATCATATTCTTTGGAATATAGATTTATTTCTTGAATTTTTTCCCCTTTTCTTAATTTCTAGGTATCTTTACCATGATTCCCTTTCCTACATTATAGCTACTTTCTCTGGTAACAAGCTTGCTGGAAATATCATGTATATAAGTTGTCAAACTGCGAGACAACTTCCAGTCTGCCTGATTAATATCTATTGGAAATATTTAACAAAATAAATAAAATACTTTAGATCATAAATAATGCCAATGTGTTTTTCTAAGTCAACAAGAAGCATGTAGGTGTCCTTATATGTGGTTTAGTGAACTTTGCCACTTTGGAGTTTGCCACTTCTCTCCAACTTTTGTCCCCTTCCTTTCTTTCTCCTTTTCTTCCTTCCTTTTTTCTTTTTTCCATTCCTATCATCCTTCCTTCCTTCCTTCCTTTTTTCCTTTCTCCCTTCTTTTTTTTCCTTTATTTTACTTCAGTGACTTTCAGTTATATTTACATGATTCTAGATAACACATTCTTACTTGATCTTTTTATTTACCTGCCCTTATAGTATAATGATTAAAGAATAAGCTATAGAGACAAGAGGACCAGAATTCAAATCCTTTCTCTGACACACAGTAGCTGTGAAACCCTAGGCAAGTCGTGAAGAGATAGAAACAGTACCAGAATGGGGAGTGTGGCAAAGGGTTAGAGAATGAGAAAAGGGAGAAAGGCGGGTGAGTAGAGGGAGTCCATGATGAAAGCCACACTGGGCTTGAGCAACAATGTGATGTTACTATCCAGCTATTTGATATATTCTCTCCAGTAAGAACGAGTGAGAGAAGACAGTCTTTTGATGACAGAGTAACTTCTGGGTAGTAACAAGCAAATCATTCTCAGTTCCCCAATTCCTGTGAAAAAAGGTGTCATTTCATGTCATTTGATGACCACCAGATGGCAATAGATTTACACCACAGCATCCTCAGTTCACATATGGATTATGCCCCTGATGTGCTTTTATCACTTTAGATTGCTCTGCTAGTAATTGTTATCTTTACAGATATTCTCAGAGAGAAGGCATTATTGCTTTAAAAATTGAGAGATTGATATCTTTAATGTAAACACAGATCCTACCCCTCCTCCCCATATTCTCTGTTTTTGTGAGGAACTGCAACATGTTAAGGGCTGATTTGATTATACAAGCATTGTAAAGTATTACAAAAATCAATAAGGAATTTCATTTAAACCAAAAGACTACATAAAGATTTGATTACAGATAATTGAATGCAGATATGCTGTGATTTTTATTTTTTTTTTAATACCGGAATCCTTTATAGTCCTACAGACCTTTACATTTCAATAACCAGGACATCTCTAGTCTCTCCACGCCACCTCTCCCAATATAAAGGAACACAGTGGGAATGAGCTCTAATCCACAGTCTATTGTAGGGCTATCTGTATGTGATCTCAGAAGATCCTTGCACAACTGGTGGACATTTTGAGTGTTCTGTGATGTATAAAAGTGTCTCAGAAACATCTGCCAAAAACATCTGCCAAATACAGATTTCATGAGGAAAAATGATGGATTTGACTCGATTTCATCTGGTACAGATTGGAACACTCTTTTTAGTCACCCTGGCAAAATGATAGAGTCCTTTGCCTTTTGGAGGCTGAACCATGAATTAGTCAATAATAATTATTTGCTTTGATTTCCAAGGAGCTTGATCTTTCTTTGAGATTTGAACTTTGATTGCTTCCCCCACCCACCAAGCCTCTGTGTCCCATCCCACCTTAACCTTTCCTCAAAGATGACACCTTTCAACCCAGACTGCAGAAATTTAAATTCTATAGTGATTAGAAAAAAATTAAAACAAAACAAAACACTCCCTAGGTGTTGAGATCTTTTCTACTGTTGCCTATTGTCAAATTCAATTCTGAAATCCCTGTATTTTTTTCTTTGCATTTTTCTCATGAATGTTTTTGATCATCCAGATTTTGTGGAAATTTCTAACATATATTCCTCTTATCAGTTGGAAAAGGAAGAAGAAAGGAAGAGAATTTGTGACATTCTAAATAAACAAAAAAATAAAATCAAAAGGCTAAGATATTACTTAATTTTTAAAAGAATAATTCAAGGAAATTCATACTTCTGAGTCTGTTAAAACTAACTTTTCTATAGTGACTCTTTAAGAGTTCTGCCCAGTATAGGCATTTGAAGAAGGTACCTGCTCTAAACTTGAATCTAAATGAGTTAGATTTTTTCTAAATGTCATGCCATTCAAATCTTCCCATTACACTATTTCAAAAGAAATGTACTTTCCCCTCAGAATACTTACTATTCGGATGGGGAAAGCCGAAAGCCGCCATGGTAAGGAAAGTGAGATAAGGCTATCACTGCCTAGGAACTTTCCAAATCAAAGGTACTTCCTTATGTGACAATGATAGATGATTCCAGTTACAGAGTTGGCCTTCATGAAACTTAAACTAATCTTTCTTCCCCTTTCCATGCCCTCATCATTTCAGTGGGCAAAAGCCATCAATTTGTGTGAATGGATGCTGAAACAGTACATTTTGAGCTCACTCTTGCTAGCTGAGACTCAGTTTCTACCAAATCAGAATTCAAAGTTAATTTTATTACCATATTGTTAATAACATATGCACTTCTTGGCTCAGTTTCATTATTTATAAAATAAATAATACCTCAGGTCCAATCCAAGTTCAGTTTTTGAAAATAAAATATTCCATGTGATTTTCAATCTTATATTAAGGATGTATTTTACTTTTTTCAAAAAATTCATTCTGCAAATTCTGACTTTAGCATGTTTCCTAAAAGAGAACTGTGATTTGACATATTTAAGGGATGCCTCACTAGGTTTGTTTCAGCTATTGACCACAACCATCCTGTTTTCTTCTCTAACCAAAGTCTAGATATATTATTTCAATCTAAACAGCTGCAGGATTTTATTTTTATTGTTTAGTTGGAAGAAAAGCATGTAAGAAAAAAATCAATGCTGGTGTGTCTTAACTTTAAGCAAAATTGTATGGAGAAAAATCACATTATACAAAAAGTATATTAAGAGTAATTATTCACTTTATTAGAGGACTGGCAATAGTATTTCCTTAAGAAAATTTCTTAGTACATTTAAAATGACTTATCCTCCAAATTAATTCTAAGTAAAATATACACCCTATAGTATCTAGTTTTCATGCAGCTACTTTCTGGTTTCTGGATGCTCAGTCTTTTAAAAAAGGAGATAATACTATTTGCATTATCAACATTCATATGATTGTTCTGAGGATTAAATGAAATAAAGTATATAAAGTGTTCTGACAGCCTTGAGGTTGCATATAATGTAACAGAACAATTCCTTTTACTTGCAACTGTGATTTTATTGGTGTATTTAAGAATGTGGGCATTAACAATTTCTTAAACTGATGAATGTAAATCAATGAATAAGAGTAAGCTGTCATACCTTTTGCTAGGCAATACTTGACAGTAATCTTTTAAACACATAATATTTTTATGGTCTTATCTGAACATTTGATAAGTAAGTCAAATAGATGGTTAGTCATTTCTTCAATAGCTATTTCAATTAATGGATTCTTGAATCAGAAAATGTAGGTGAAAAGTAAACTAAAAAGTCATCTATTTTAATTTATATCTGATTGTGTACATCCTCTACTATTATTTTTTGCTTAAGAGTTTCTGGGGAAAATTTATTTTCTTTCAAAGTCACATCCTATTTTTGGACAATTAAAATTATTTGGGAGAGCTTCCTTATACCCAACATTGCAACCACTTATTGTTTCTTGTCCTGCCTTCTGAAACTAAACATAGCCAATCTAATTCTTCTTCCCCAATAGTTATAATGATTTATTTTTTTGAATGCTCATGAAATTTATTAACTGAAAAAGAAACACAGGCTTGGCACGTCTGAGATGGTTCAATTATCCTGTCTGTGAATGGGTTCAAGACTAGGAAAGCTCACCCGGGTCTAAAGGAGGACAGGATGGTCCTCTGACTTTGTTTGAAAAGTCTTTGGCCAGTCTGGGAAGGGGAAGTAGTGGTTCAAATCTGGAAGGCCTGTCCCTAAGTCCTTGGGTCAGGAACAGAGAGGAGAGAAAATGATTAACTCTGGAGGGTAAAAAAAAGTCTCACCTTGGGGTTCAAATGCAAATAAGCTATCAAAACTTGGGGAATTTTTTTGGGGGGATACCAGTCTGGCAAACGCTTTGCTGGTACCCGAAGCCGGGCCTGGGTGGGTGGTTCAGTTGCCAGACGAGGCAGGGCCGGCCGCTGAAGCCAAGGCCATTTCATCCTGGAGGGCTTCGTTGTACTGGGAGGCCCAGCTGGAAGGCTCCCAGTTCCAGATCTTGGCCACGAAGTGAAGGTCTTGCATCTTGTTGGTCTCCTGGGCGGCCCTGGGGCCCCAGAGGAACTCGTACTCTGGGGTCGGTGTGGGGGGACCTGATTGTACTCCAGATACTTCTGCCGGACGAACTCGTCCTTGACCAGCTTCTTCACGTCCCCGAAGGTCTTGTGCCTCTTGTCGGGGTCGACGCGCAGCTTCTTGAGCACGTCCCGGACCAGGGCCTCGCGGGCCGCGTTGCCCTTCATGAAGATGAGGCTGAGGATGACCATGAGCAGGCCCATCTTGGCCACGCCTTGGTCCTCTCACATGCAGTCGCCCTCCAGGCGCTCCAGCTTGTTGAGGGTGATGTAGGCACGGTGCTTGGCTGCAGCCCGAACACCTCCTCCAGCGCGGCTTAGCGCGATGGTCCTTGTAGTCCTGCAGGATGGTCTTCACCATGTCGGCCCATGGATGGGCACCTTCTTCTGGTCCTTCACCAGCAGGAACTGCACCAGCTCGTTCCCGTTCTACTGGACCTGGGCTTCGGTGAGCTTGGCAGGCATCCTCGGGGCCTGGGAGGAGGGCCCCTCGCAGCCCGCCTCCTCCACGGCATCATCCTCCTGCGAGGGCCCTGCCTGGGCCAGGGCCTGGGCCAGGGCCTGGGCCAGGGCCCGGGACAAGCCCGGGCCGCCGCTGCTGGTCCTGGGACCGTCGCCCTCGTAGTCGCTGTCGTGAAGGAGGCCTTGGCCTTGCCTCGGGATGCGGTCAGGCGGCTGGGCCTTCCTCACACGCCCTCCCCCTCATGAGAGCCGCCCGCGGGCCGTGGAGCTACACGGCTCATAGTAGTGATTTTAAAAGTAAAGGAGGTCATTCCCCAATTGATAAAGGATGTGGATAGACAGTTTTCAAATGAAGAAATTAAAGCTACATATAATCATATGAAAAATGCTCCAAATGATTAGATTACTGATTCAAGAAATACAGATTAAAACAACTCTGAGTTATCCCACACCCATCAGATTGACTAACATGAACAAAGGGAAAATGATCAATGTTAAAGAGGTTGTGGAAGGACTGGGACATTCATGCATTGCTGGAGGAGTTATGTAGTGATCCAACCATTCTGGAGAGCAATATGGAATTATGTCCAAAGAGCAATAAGACTTCATACTGTTCATACTGTTCAGCAATTCGAATTCTAGATCTATATACAGAAGAAATCATAAAAATGGGAAAAGATTCCACAAACCAAAATATTCATAGCAATTATTTTTTGTCATGGCAAAGAACTGGAATTTGAGGGAATGCCCAGCAATTGGGGAATGGTTAAAGAAGTTATGATACTTGAATATTACAGAATACTATTGTTCTATGAAAAATCCATAAATGGACAGACTCTAGAGAAATCTGGAATGAATTATAGGATCTGATGCTGAGTGAAGGCCTTAGAACCAAGAGAACACTAAACACATTAACAACATTGTGAGATGACCAACCTTGATGGAAGCACCTCCTCTCAGCAGCTCAGAGAGCTAGGGAAACCCTATTAGACCAGTTATGGACATTGCTATCTCTATGCAGAGGAAGAAAAAACAAAACAAAACAAAAAATCCTTCAGAATCTGATTTACTTTGTAAAAAAAACATCTCTTATGTATTTCTTTCCCTTAATCCTAACTCCCCATACCAAAAGTGACTAATCTGTAAACATGTGCATGTATAATATTAACTTGATTGTTTACCATTGAGGGGAGTGAGGTAAGAAAGGAAGGTGGAAGGAAATTTTGCAACTTAAAAATGTCCATACCCATATGGATGAATGTTGAAAAACTTACATAATCTGTATTTGGAAAAATAAAATACTAACAAAAACAAAAATAAGAATATTATTGTTTTGATGATTGCTGCTTTATAATACAGCTTGTAATCTGGAAGAGCTATTCTTCCACTGTCTTTTTATCATCCTTGATATTCTAGATATTTTGTTTTTCCAATGAGTTTTTCTATTTTATTATTTTTCAAATTATCCTATTGATAAATTGATCAGTATAGCATAGTTCTCCATGTTTAAATTTGACTGAAATACTATTTTAAAAAGCTGTGTTAATCTTCAATTTTTAAAAGTTGTCTTCTGAATTATACAATTTGTTATCTCTAATGTTTTCTTTCTTCTTATTAGATCTGATTTTTCTCTCACAACACATTCAATTTAGATCTATGTTTAGCATGGCTACAAATGTAAAATCTATAGCAGATTTCTTTTGGGAGGGAGGGAGGGGGAAGTAAGGGAGGGAAGGAGGGAGAAAAACTGTAAAACTCAAAATCTTGCAAAAAATGATTGATAGAAACTATCATTGCATGTAATTGGAAAAACAAATGCAATATTTATATAATATCTTATAAAAGTTGCTTTTCTAAGTGCCAGAATGAAGAATACATAGTTCTTCTATTTTCAAATAAAGACTTGACATAAATGGGCATATCTTCCACAGTACCATATAATATGAGTTGTTTTTTTGTTTATTTCTTTATCGAAGTCCCTTCCATCTTAGGTATTGTTTGTTTTGTCTAAACTGCAGTCCTTAAATGACTAAGTCAAATGGTACTAAAGATGTTTGATATGAGCAAAAAAAGTATAAGGGTCACCCAGATAAGGACAAGTTAAATATATTTGAGGGAAACTATTATCAAAGTCGAGTAAGCTTTTCAATTTGACAAACTGTTGATTCTTACAAAGGTGCTATTTATTAGCCTGTATAGTTCCCCATAATAGGGTTTCCTTATATTCGGTAAATTATTTCATTATCATCATCATCATCATCATCATCAATAGTAGCAGCAGTAGTAACAATAATAATGGGAATAGTAATAGTAGTAGTAGTAATAGTAGTAGTAGTAGTAGTAGTAGTAGCAGTAATAGCATGTTTAGCATGGCTACAAATGTAAAATCTATAGCAGATTTCTTTTGGGAGGGAGGGAGGGGGAAGTAAGGGAGGGAAGGAGGGAGAAAAACTAAAACTCAAAATCTTGCAAAAAAATGATTGATAGAAACTATCATTGTATGTAATTGGAAAAACAAATGCAATATTTATATAATATCTTATAAAAGTTGTAGTAGTAGCAGTAGTAGTAGTAGTAGTAGTAGTAGTAGTAGTGGCGGCGGCGATGGTGGTAATAGTCATAGTGGTAACACAGTGATGGTGTTGCCTTCATTGATTTCATCTCTCTAGCACTTGAACTTGCATCTTGGGTTAGCCTGTCCCTGAATTGGGTTGCCTACTCAGGTATGTTGGTTCATTCCAACGTATTTGCAATCAGGTCAAGTATTTTGCAATACTGTGATCTAACGATTCATTAGTAATATCTAATTCTTGCCAGAAATTAGCATGAAGGTAAAAAATGAATGACCTAGTTGTGGAGAAACTAAATTCAAACTGCATGCAGTGTTTTTTAAATAAGTCCATTTTATCTGTGTTGTTTGATAAGACTATATATCCATCAGTCAACTAACAAAAATTTATTAAGACATGAAGGAATGTGATAACTGAAAGTACTTTTCTTTTTCTGAGTACAAAGTAAAGTATATCTAGTTAGACCAGAGATGATTAACTTAGTTTCAATTTTTATATATTTTGATATCTACATTGCAAAAAAAATTGCTTTTCTTTGCAATCTTTTGTAGTTTATTTTATTCATTTAAAATACATATTCTGAAGAAGGATGCTTAGGCTTCACCAGACTGTCAGAGTCTTTAACCCTACAAAAAAAAGTGAAGAACTTCCCATTTAGACACATAGAACTATTTATTTTATACTATCATTGACACTTTATGAGGATAAAAATTGAGTAGGCTTTTCAAAATTTTCATAGGTCTCCAGTCAACATGATATATGATTAGAATATTTTTATGTATATTGCATAGCTAGTAGAGTGCTGAGTGAGTGGTCCTTTTCTTCAAAGACTTGCTTTCTGGCAGTCACATGAGAATTTTATCCTAAGTGTGAAAATACAAAGGCTGCAACCTAATAGATGTCTAGTCCTCTCTGACTTTCCTCTCCCAAGAAATGAATATGGAAACAAAGCTTCATTCTTGATAATTCATCTCTTTGTGAGCTAACCAAATTCTAAACAATAAAATTGGCTGTTGTCCACTTGAGACTATGGTTAAGATGCTACACTATTTGGTCCAAGGTATACTTATGCCTTGCAATATTGATCCAGAATCAGCATTAACGTGAGACTGCTTTTATCTTAGCAATAAAATGTTCATTCTCAACAGTATGAAAGCTGTACTGTGCATAAAGTAACAGCAGTATTGTAAAATGATCATCTGTGAATGATTTAGCTATTCTCAACAACACAACAATTCAGACAACTCTAAAGGACTTATGATAAAAAAATGTTTTCCCTCCCCAAAGAAAGAACCGATGCCATCTAAATACACTTAAGAATCATACTTTTTTAACTTTACTTTTCTTGAGTTTTTTTGGTCTATATTTTCTTTCACAATATGCCTGCTTTGGAGTTGTTTTGTATGACTACATATTGAATTGTTTGCCTTCTCAGTCAGTTGGAAAAGGAAGAAGAAAGGAAGAGAATTTGGAACTCAAAAGTTACAAGTTTCTGGGGGAAAATTAAAATACTAAATAAACAAAAAAATAAAATCAAAAGGCTAAGATATTACTTAATTTTTAAAAGAATAATTCAAGGAAATTCATACTTCTGAGTCTGTTAAAACTAACTTTTCTATAGTGACTCTTTAAGAGTTCTGCCCAGTGTAGGCATTTGAAGAAGGTACCTGCTCTAAACTTGAATCTAAATGAGTTAGATTTTTTCTAAATGTCATGCCATTCAAATCTTCCCATTACACTATTTCAAAAGAAATGTACTTTCCCCTCAGAATACTTACTATTCGGATGGGGAAAGCCGAAAGCCGCCATGGTAAGGAAAGTGAGATAAGGCTATCACTGCCTAGGAACTTTCCAAATCAAAGGTACTTCCTTATGTGACAATGATAGATGATTCCAGTTACAGAGTTGGCCTTCATGAAACTTAAACTAATCTTTCTTCCCCTTTCCATGCCCTCATCATTTCAGTGGGCAAAAGCCATCAATTTGTGTGAATGGATGCTGAAACAGTACATTTTGAGCTCACTCTTGCTAGCTGAGACTCAGTTTCTACCAAATCAGAATTCAAAGTTAATTTTATTACCATATTGTTAATAACATATGCACTTCTTGGCTCAGTTTCATTATTTATAAAATAAATAATACCTCAGGTCCAATCCAAGTTCAGTTTTTGAAAATAAAATATTCCATGTGATTTTCAATCTTATATTAAGGATGTATTTTACTTTTTTCAAAAAATTCATTCTGCAAATTCTGACTTTAGCATGTTTCCTAAAAGAGAACTGTGATTTGACATATTTAAGGGATGCCTCACTAGGTTTGTTTCAGCTATTGACCACAACCATCCTGTTTTCTTCTCTAACCAAAGTCTAGATATATTATTTCAATCTAAACAGCTGCAGGATTTTATTTTTATTGTTTAGTTGGAAGAAAAGCATGTAAGAAAAAAATCAATGCTGGTGTGTCTTAACTTTAAGCAAAATTGTATGGAGAAAAATCACATTATACAAAAAGTATATTAAGAGTAATTATTCACTTTATTAGAGGACTGGCAATAGTATTTCCTTAAGAAAATTTCTTAGTACATTTAAAATGACTTATCCTCCAAATTAATTCTAAGTAAAATATACAGCCTATAGTATCTAGTTTTCATGCAGCTACTTTCTGGTTTCTGGATGCTCAGTCTTTTAAAAAAAGGAGATAATACTATTTGCATTATCAACATTCATATGATTGTTCTGAGGATTAAATGAAATAAAGTATATAAAGTGTTCTGACAGCCTTGAGGTTGCATATAATGTAACAGAACAATTCCTTTTACTTGCAACTGTGATTTTATTGGTGTATTTAAGAATGTGGGCATTAACAATTTCTTAAACTGATGAATGTAAATCAATGAATAAGAGTAAGCTGTCATACCTTTTGCTAGGCAATACTTGACAGTAATCTTTTAAACACATAATATTTTTATGGTCTTATCTGAACATTTGATAAGTAAGTCAAATAGATGGTTAGTCATTTCTTCAATAGCTATTTCAATTAATGGATTCTTGAATCAGAAAATGTAGGTGAAAAGTAAACTAAAAAGTCATCTGTTTTAATTTATATCTGATTGTGTACATCCTCTACTATTATTTTTTGCTTAAGAGTTTCTGGGGAAAATTTATTTTCTTTCAAAGTCACATCCTATTTTTGGACAATTAAAATTATTTGGGAGAGCTTCCTTATACCCAACATTGCAACCACTTATTGTTTCTTGTCCTGCCTTCTGAAACTAAACATAGCCAATCTAATTCTTCTTCCCCAATAGTTATAATGATTTATTTTTTTGAATGCTCATGAAATTTATTAACTGAAAAAGAAACACAGGCTTGGCACGTCTGAGATGGTTCAATTATCCTGTCTGTGAATGGGTTCAAGGCTAGGAAAGTTCACCCGGGTCTAAAGGAGGACAGGATGGTCCTCTGACTTTGTTTGAAAAGTCTTTGGCCAGTCTGGGAAGGGGAAGTAGTGGTTCAAATCTGGAAGGCCTGTCCCTAAGTCCTTGGGTCAGGAACAGAGAGGAGAGAAAATGATTAACTCTGGAGGGTAAAAAAAAGTCTCACCTTGGGGTTCAAATGCAAATAAGCTATCAAAACTTGGGGAATTTTTTTGGGGGGATACCAGTCTGGCAAACGCTTTGCTGGTACCCGAAGCCAGGCCTGGGTGGGTGGTTCAGTTGCCAGACGAGGCAGGGCCGGCCGCTGAAGCCAAGGCCATTTCATCCTGGAGGGCTTCGTTGTACTGGGAGGCCCAGCTGGAAGGCTCCCAGTTCCAGATCTTGGCCACGAAGTGAAGGTCTTGCATCTTGTTGGTCTCCTGGGCGGCCCTGGGGCCCCAGAGGAACTCGTACTCTGGGGTCGGTGTGGGGGACCTGATTGTACTCCAGATACTTCTGCCGGACGAACTCGTCCTTGACCAGCTTCTTCACGTCCCCGAAGGTCTTGTGCTTCTTGTCGGGGTCGACGCACAGCTTCTTGAGCATGTCCCGGACCAGGGCCTCGCGGGCCGCGTTGCCCTTCATGAAGATGAGGCTGAGGATGACCATGAGCAGGCCCATCTTGGCCACGCCCTGGTCCTCCCACATGCAGTCGCCCTCCAGGCGCTCCAGCTTGTTGAGGGTGATGTAGGCACGGTGCTTGGCTGCAGCCCGAACACCTCCTCCAGCGCGGCTAGCGCGATGGTCCTTGTAGTCCTGCAGGATGGTCTTCACCATGTCGGCCCGCGGATGGGCACCTTCTTCTGGTCCTTCACCAGCAGGGACTACACCAGCTCGTTCCCGTTCTGCTGGACCTGGGCTTCGGTGCGCTTGGCAGGCATCCTCGGGGCCTGGGAGGAGGGCCCCTCGCAGCCCGCCTCCTCCACGGCATCATCCTCCTGCGAGGGCCCCGCCTGGGCCAGGGCCTGGGCCAGGGCCTGGGCCAGGGCCCGGGACAAGCCCGGGCCGCCGCTGCTGGTGCTGGGACCGTCGCCCTCGTAGTCGCTGTCGTGAAGGAGGCCTCGGCCTTGCCTCGGGATGCGGTCAGGCAGCTGGGTCTTCCTCGCGCGCCCTCCCCCCATGAGAGCCGCCCGCGGGCCGCGGAGCGACACGGCTCATAGTAGTGATTTTAAAAGTAAAGGAGGTCATTCCCCAATTGATAAAGGATGTGGATAGACAGTTTTCAAATGAAGAAATTAAAGCTACATATAATCATATGAAAAATGCTCCAAATGATTAGATTACTGATTCAAGAAATACAGATTAAAACAACTCTGAGTTATCCCACACCCATCAGATTGACTAACATGAACAAAGGGAAAATGATCAATGTTAAAGAGGTTGTGGAAGGACTGGGACATTCATGCATTGCTGGAGGAGTTATGTAGTGATCCAACCATTCTGGAGAGCAATACGGAATTATGTCCAAAGAGCAATAAGACTTCATACTGTTCATACTGTTCAGCAATTCGAATTCTAGATCTATATACAGAAGAAATCATAAAAATGGGAAAAGATTCCACAAACCAAAATATTCATAGCAATTATTTTTTGTCGTGGCAAAGAACTGGAAATTGAGGGAATGCCCAGCAATTGGGGAATGGTTAAAGAAATTATGATACTTGAATATTACAGAATACTATTGTTCTATGAAAAATCCATAAATGGACAGACTCTAGAGAAACCTGGAATGAATTATAGGATCTGATGCTGAGTGAAGGCCTTAGAACCAAGAGAACACTAAACACATTAACAACATTGTGAGATGACCAACCTTGATGGAAGCACCTCCTCTCAGCAGCTCAGAGAGCTAGGGAAACCCTATTAGACCAGTTATGGACATTGCTATCTCTATGCAGAGGAAGAAAAACAAAACAAAACAAAAAATCCTTCAGAATCTGATTTACTTTGTAAAAAAACATCTCTTATGTATTTCTTTCCCTTAATCCTAACTCCCCATACCAAAAGTGACTAATCTGTAAACATGTGCATGTATAATATTAACTTGATTGTTTACCATTGAGGGGAGTGAGGTAAGAAAGGAAGGTGGAAGGAAATTTTGCAACTTAAAAATGTCCATACCCATATGGATGAATGTTGAAAAACTTACATAATCTGTATTTGGAAAAATAAAATACTAACAAAAACAAAAATAAGAATATTAAAATAAAATAAATGTAAGGGAGATGGATTGAAAGATGTCTAAGAAGTAGATCTGAGAAGTTAAGACACTGTTTGACATTTAGATGGAGTGCGTAATTTAGGATAAGTATGAGACTGTAAATCTGGGTGAATGGAAGGACAGAGATAGAGATCTATAAAAGATCAGTAAGTATCATTGGGATTGGGTGTGAAGATAATAATTTTTATTTTAAACATGTTAATTTTGAAATGTTTACAGAACACCAAGTTTGACATGTTCAAAAGGAAGCTTGTAATGTGTGACTGAAGACAAAGATAGACACTAGAGCTAAATACATAAATCTGGGAAACACTAGTATACAGATTATTGAAACTATACGTGCTTATATGTTCACCAAAAGGGGTGTAAAAGGTTTAACAAGAGAACCCTGGTTGGTATGTCCAAATTAGGAGGTATGAAATAAATGATGATCCTGGAAAAGACACTGAGAAGGGGCAATAAGAGAGGTAGGAGGACAAAAAAAAACATTGCCATGAAATCTCAAAGAGGGAGAGTAATGAATAGTATCAAAGCTTTTAGAGAGCTCTTCCCAAGCCTCCTCTTTACGGACAAATATTCTTGCTTTTTTCAACCTCTCCTTATATGGTGTGAACCCTTTACCATTCTGGTTGCTTTCACTTTCTCCTGCTTGATAGCCCTATCATATTCTTTGGAATATAGATTTATTTCTTGAATTTTTTCCCCTTTTCTTAATTTCTAGGTATCTTTACCATGATTCCCTTTCCTACATTATAGCTACTTTCTCTGGTAACAAGCTTGCTGGAAATATCATGTATATAAGTTGTCAAACTGCGAGACAACTTCCAGTCTGCCTGATTAATATCTATTGGAAATATTTAACAAAATAAATAAAATACTTTAGATCATAAATAATGCCAATGTGTTTTTCTAAGTCAACAAGAAGCATGTAGGTGTCCTTATATGTGGTTTAGTGAACTTTGCCACTTTGGAGTTTGCCACTTCTCTCCAACTTTTGTCCCCTTCCTTTCTTTCTCTTTTTCTTCCTTCCTTTTTTCTTTTTCCATTCCTATCATCCTTCCTTCCTTCCTTCCTTTTTTCCTTTCTCCCTTCTTTTTTTTTCCTTTATTTTACTTCAGTGACTTTCAGTTATATTTACATGATTCTAGATAACACATTCTTACTTGATCTTTTTATTTACCTGCCCTTATAGTATAATGATTAAAGAATAAGCTATAGAGACAAGAGGACCAGAATTCAAATCCTTTCTCTGACACACAGTAGCTGTGAAACCCTAGGCAAGTCGTGAAGAGATAGAAACAGTACCAGAATGGGGAGTGTGGCAAAGGGTTAGAGAATGAGAAAAGGGAGAAAGGCGGGTGAGTAGAGGGAGTCCATGATGAAAGCCACACTGGGCTTGAGCAACAATGTGATGTTACTATCCAGCTATTTGATATATTCTCTCCAGTAAGAACGAGTGAGAGAAGACAGTCTTTTGATGACAGAGTAACTTCTGGGTAGTAACAAGCAAATCATTCTCAGTTCCCCAATTCCTGTGAAAAAAGGTGTCATTTCATGTCATTTGATGACCACCAGATGGCAATAGATTTACACCACAGCATCCTCAGTTCACATATGGATTATGCCCCTGATGTGCTTTTATCACTTTAGATTGCTCTGCTAGTAATTGTTATCTTTACAGATATTCTCAGAGAGAAGGCATTATTGCTTTAAAAATTGAGAGATTGATATCTTTAATGTAAACACAGATCCTACCCCTCCTCCCCATATTCTCTGTTTTTGTGAGGAACTGCAACATGTTAAGGGCTGATTTGATTATACAAGCATTGTAAAGTATTACAAAAATCAATAAGGAATTTCATTTAAACCAAAAGACTACATAAAGATTTGATTACAGATAATTGAATGCAGATATGCTGTGATTTTTATTTTTTTTTTAATACCGGAATCCTTTATAGTCCTACAGACCTTTACATTTCAATAACCAGGACATCTCTAGTCTCTCCACGCCACCTCTCCCAATATAAAGGAACACAGTGGGAATGAGCTCTAATCCACAGTCTATTGTAGGGCTATCTGTATGTGATCTCAGAAGATCCTTGCACAACTGGTGGACATTTTGAGTGTTCTGTGATGTATAAAAGTGTCTCAGAAACATCTGCCAAAAACATCTGCCAAATACAGATTTCACGAGGAAAAATGATGGATTTGACTCGATTTCATCTGGTACAGATTGGAACACTCTTTTTAGTCACCCTGGCAAAATGATAGAGTCCTTTGCCTTTTGGAGGCTGAACCATGAATTAGTCAATAATAATTATTTGCTTTGATTTCCAAGGAGCTTGGTCTTTCTTTGAGATTTGAACTTTGATTGCTTCCCCCACCCACCAAGCCTCTGTGTCCCATCCCACCTTAACCTTTCCTCAAAGATGACACCTTTCAACCCAGACTGCAGAAATTTAAATTCTATAGTGATTAGAAAAAAATTAAAACAAAACAAAACACTCCCTAGGTGTTGAGATCTTTTCTACTGTTGCCTATTGTCAAATTCAATTCTGAAATCCCTGTATTTTTTTCTTTGCATTTTTCTCATGAATGTTTTTGATCATCCAGATTTTGTGGAAATTTCTAACATATATTCCTCTTATCTATGACATTCCCCAATTCCAAGTCATAAATCAAAACAAAACAAAATGCTTCAAAGGTGAACCAATATGTGATTTTTCTCAGTGAGAATATTTCCTCACAACCACTGTCTTTCTCCCAACCAGAGAAGAAAGCTTTGTGAGTTGCCATGGACAAAAGTATTTATCCCCTAGGAGCTAGCATTCTAATCAATTAACCTCTTTGAACTTGGTTTGACTTCACTCTAGAAAAAAGGTTCACAGTCAGTCACTGGCTCTGTGTTTAAAGAATTTCTAGTTTGAAACTGCATTCTGGGGGGGGATTGAAAATTTTTAAAAATGAATTTAAAAAAAGAATTTCCATTTTGGTAAAACTAGCCCAAATTGAAATTTTCTTGTTCTGATGTGAGAATAGTTTTGACTTCATCACTAAAGTTTGTAAAGAATTTTTACAAACAAGTCTAGGTAACTTCCACTTTGTAAAAAAAAAAAAGGAGCATATATTTTAAGATATCTTGAAGAAAAAGGAGAAAAAAAACCTGAGATCTTATATATTAGCATATTTAGCTAATTTATAACTACCTGTTTTGAGGGAAATCAATATATAGGATTACATTTTGAAGCATTTAAATATAATCATACAGACTTTATTATGCTAGAATGGATAAATCTATATTATCTTTTCTCCTTTTCAAATTTATAAGAGCAAAAGCATTGGGGGCCTGTCCCCAGTAATAGCTATAGGTCATGTTGATACATATTGGTCCATGGAATATCTTGGATGTAAAATTACTTCTTTGCCTCAAGAATTTGATGTTCATCAGTATGAGTATTCCCTTTCCCAGAACAAATCATAACATGAGAAAATTAATATGAAGCACTTTGTAAACTTTAAAGCACTACCAAAATGTAAGTTATTACTAACTTTCTAAAATTCAAAAGGTGATATAGATAGGACAACATAGATATGTTTCTTCACCTGACCCTTAAGGCAAATAATATATCATATAAACAGTCTTGTCCGATATAGTGCGCTGTGTTTCAGAAAATCTATAAAAATGGCAAATTAAAACAGCAAAGCCATATGAATTAGACAAGAGGTTTAACGATAACCCTATATAAAGTCAGTTTTGGAGATATGAATAGGTACTTAGAAATAAAAGTAACACTTGCTTATCCAGCACCTAGTAGTCTGAACATTAATATTTTATTGAATTAGTGAATTAGTGAACTAGTGAATAGAATATTCCATGTTCAAGCAGGGTGAAGTCAGAGAGCAGTTATGCTCATTCCAAGAAAAACTAGAATGGTAAGTAAAGTTAGAAGAAGTACATTACCATTTAACATAATAATTGTAAAGGTATGAGCAGTTTTAACAGGTGGAAAGAGTTTTACTTATACTAACTGAATATGTTACCATACATCATACATTCTATTACAATTTTAAGTGGTATCATTTTTATAACCCAATTCCTTTACATTATTACTACATATGATTCAAGATATTTCATAAATTTCAGATTCTTCTATTTTCTCAAAAAGTATAAATATATAGGCATATTTTTAAGAAAAATAAACATACATAGGAAATCAAATGCTTTTTAGAGGTGATTAATAGTCAATAGGTAAATGACCTCCAGTGTAAGGATCCTTTCTGTGGGAACAAAGTATATCACAAGGCATCTTTGACTTTTTAGATACTTGCTAGTGAGTTCTGAGGCAGTGAAGTTCAGTGACTTTTTTAGAATCATCCAGTTTCTAAATGTCAGAAGGGGATCCACTCTGATACATTCTTTGGTAAGTGGAATTTTCATATATATCTTGAGGCAACTTGATATAATCAAAAACATGCTAGATCTGAAATCATGAGAAATCTTTTTTGAATTTTGTTTATGAGACTTATCCCTACATAACAATTTATTTTCTTTAAGCTTTCATGCATTATATCTGCAAAATGGGCATTATAACACCTATTAGTCACCTCACAATATTACTATGAGGAAGGCAATTTGTGAAACTCAAAGGGTTATATGATGAAGTTGAGGAGGATTTTTATAAGAAGAAACTGAGATTGAATAACTTGTCCAAGTTTCAGTAGATAGTCAATAATCGTGTTGAATTTAGATCATAATTGTAAACCCTCTGCCTTCCACCAGAGCCACAGCTTTGTTTTTGCAGATATGCTATATTTGGATTGGATTTCCTTCTCTTCACCCCAAGATCTCTAAGTGTAACTTTCCCCTTGTTATTAAAGCACACCAATCTCATGCATCTGACAGTATTTTAATACCTTAAAACATAACTTATTCTAGTGGAGTTTGAATTAAAGCCTCTTTTCAAAAGCAATTATGATCATTAATGAATGAAGTCAAATTTAAATCTGAAGTATGTGGTCACCATACCTCCAAGAGTAAAAACCATTAATCTGCAAGTAGTACTCTGACAAATTGAATCATTGTGGGTGGTCAGTCATGGTCATAAGGAACTAAGAGAAGGGAAATCACAGGAGCTCAAGTCATTCACTTTAACAAATATATAGCTGAATGTAAAGAAATCTAATAAAAACACAAGCATAGGGGTTTGTGGGCAAGCATAGGTCAAGATAGCACCAAGATGAAATGTCAGTGTAGCACAAAACAGGGAGAGAAATGAAAAGGATTCATACTCCGACAGCAATTAACTTCCTGGGTAGTTATATGGAAGTTATTAAGTCATTTAATCTCTGAGCCTCAGTTTTTCTCAAAATAAAATGTAATTAACAATACTTGAAGTAAATAACTCATAGGATGATAGTGAAGATCTAAAGAAAAAAGTATGCCTAAAATTATGTAGATTGCACATGTATAACCTGTATCAAATTGCTTACTATCTCTCTCAGGGGAGAGAGGGAAAGACAAAATTTGCAACTCAGTTTTTTTTAAATGGCTGTGAAAAATGGTTTTTATGTGCAATTGGGAACAAAATATTGTTTAAAAAATAAAAAGTCAATATATAAATTCTTGATGTCCCTATCCTATTGCATTGTTCCTGATGCTGTTCAGTCATTTCAGTTGTGCTGGACGCTTCATGGCCCCATTTGGGATTTTCTTGGCAAGGATACTGAATGGTTTGCCATTTCTTTCTCCAATACATTTTACAGATGAAGAAAATGAGGCAAACAGGGCTAAGTGACTTGTCCAGAATCATACAGCTAATAAGCATTTGGACCTGGTTTGAAATTTTATCTTCTATAATTGAATTCTGGCACTCATTTGACCAAACCACTTACCTGCCCATCTTATTACCACCACTACTGCTATTAGTAATAGTAATGATATGCTAATTAATAGTTAGGATGAGATGCTGTCTAAGGCTCCCTCCAGGATTGAATTTCTGTGATCAGATTCTGCTTTTTCAGACTAAACTTGAAAGTTTAGAGAGTTGATAAAAAGTTAAAAAACTTAAGATGGGGTAATTCAGAGAAAAGAATTCCTAGAGGGATGGATTTTATTTTTAATTGGATCATGAAAGTTGGGTAATTTGTCTGTGTTGGTAGAAAAGAGATGATCTTTCAGGTATAGTCAAATGTCAAAATAAAGGTGCAGAGGTAGGGTCAGGAAATTTGTTCTTAGATCAGCTAATAGATTTCTCAGCTAGAGGGAAGAGGTCATGGAGGTGTATGCGTTGTGTATGTGTGTGTGTGTGTGTGTGTGTGTGTGTGTAGGGGAAAAATAAAATGTAATTGGAAAGCTTCAATAACCTCATATAGCCATCTTGAAAGCTGAGATAAGGAATTTGGATTTGATCAAAGAGACAGTAGGGAACCTTTATAGTTTCTCGAGAAGAAAAGTAAACAAAGGAAAATGGTATTGTGGCCACATAGAATTGGGATAGGGAGAAGATGGGGGCACAGAAAACAGTAAAAGGACTGCTACAGAAAGAAATATAGAGGTGAAATCATGAGGGTTTGAACATGCAATAATGGAAATAAAATAGTGGAACTTGCAATAGTGGAAATAAAAAAGGAGGGAGACAAAATGAAAAACTTGTCAAACCAGAACTGTCAATGTTGGGCAACTGATTGGATATGAAAGGTGATGGAAGGAATAAAGTCAAATTTAAATCTAAAGTTGTAAAAAGAAAGGTCAGAGAGAATGGTGGTATCTTGATTAGTATTACCTATATCAAGAAGGTTGTAGATAAAAGGAGTTCAGGGTTTTTTCTTTAATATTTCCAAGTTTTCAAACATTTAGGTAGTTTTCAACCCAAAAAACAAAGATGAGACAAAATTTATGGGCCTAACTTTCTTCATGCACAGTACATTACTAAACTGTTCTTGTTTGTTTGTTTGTTTGTTTTGTCCTTTATTCTTAAAGAGGGCCATGATATCAGTGAGGTAATGTCATAACTTGCAAGTGAATTGGATTTAAGTGAGGGAAGATTGTACAAAATCACCAGCCTCACTTCCACCACCCCCCCCCACCCCACCCCTGATTATCTGAGTACAGAAGCCAGATATGGATCAAGACAACTGGAGATGGAAAGATCCTCTAATACTTATAAAAGAAATCTAGGAATTCAATTACATGTTTCAAATTTGTATTCATGCTACCTTTCTATCTTTGCTACTACAGGAAGATGGTAGTATTTAATACCTTTTTTGGTTGCAGTCATAATTTTTAGATTCAGATATATGCAGATTTATGCAGCTGTATGTAGACATAAAATTCAGATGTGCCAAATGTTAATAAGTGAAAAGACAAGATTTATTAAATCAACATTTATTAAGCATTTTTTATGTGCCAGACAATGTGCTAAGCTTAAAAACATACTAAGGAGCCCTCAAAAAGCTTATAATCTAATGGGAATTATAGCATGTAAAAAATATATCCAGAGCAAGCTTTATAAAGGATAAATAGAAGATAATTAACATAGAAAAGGCAGGGATGTTTTTAGAAGATGAAATTTTAGTAGGAATTTAAAAGAAGTTAGGGAGGTCAGTAGTCAGTGTTGCGGACAGTGTTGCAAACATAGAGGTTGGCCAGTGTTGAGAAATATAGAGGCTTATTTGTGGAAAAACCAGGAGACAGATGTCATAGGATCTCAGAATGCATGCCAAAGAATAAGGTTTAGAGGAACCAGAAAGATAGAAGACAATTGGTTTATGAACATTTTTGAATGTCAAACACAGTATTTTGTATTTATTCTTAGAATATTTATTAAGCAATGTAAATGTACTTCTCATATATTCCTATAGTAACTTAGAGTAAGTCTTACTTTCTGCCAAAAGGAAATCTCTAAGGATTGCCTTACCAGATGGATAAAAATCGTTTGCAGCATCAAAGTATTGGCCTGTGTAATGTGCTAGTGTGTGGAGTACAGGACACATGAAATTTCACTGTATTCTTTGTCAATTGTCTCCTTTATATGTCATGTAAAAGTAAAATTCAGACAAAGATTGATCAGCAAGAGTATACTTGATAAGACTTTACTCATCTTAAGCAGTTTTTCTTCAGTGATAGCATGGACCTTTTTCTGAGTCATCTTTGAAATAGGATATCTACTGCCTAGACATTCATCAGTTTTGAGGTATCCCTACTGTTCCTTGAACAGCTATAATTATTTCTTTTGAAATTCAAAGAAATACAAAGTTAAAAGAGATGTCATCAAGTCACCTTTAGTCCATTTCTCTTGGCTCAGGGAAAACCTATATTTCAGTCCAGCAATGATGGCTGAACAACCACCCTCTTGAAGGTGTCACAGTTGATGGTCAGAAATGACTAAATAATCAACCTTATAAACAGTCCAATCATAAAAACAGCATCTATTGTATTTCACAGAATTACAGCATTTAATACTTCACAGAACAGTTTCCCTAGAGCCTTCCTTGTGAAGTGGGCATTGACATAAATATTTTTTCTCCTTGCTTCACAGAAGAGTAAAATATGGCTCCAAGAGTTAGAACAACTTATCTAAAATCAGAGTAAGTGGCAGAATAAAAATCTTCAATTTAGGTCTTCTGGCTTAAAACTTAGTGATCTTTCCAATATGCTGCTGCTGCTGCTGCTGCTGCTGCTGCTGCTGCTGCTGCGGCTGATGATGATGATGATGATGATGATGCTAGTCCCTTGTTCTCGTTCTCAAAGAAGACCATGACATCAGGGAGATGATGCCATGACAAGCATATACATTGGATTTGAGTGAAGGGGGCTGTTCTACGTTACCAGCCTCATTTTCTACTCTAGAATCATCTAGATCCCATGACCAGATATAAATCAGGAGAACTGGATATGGCCCCCATTGCAAGACAATCAGGGTTAAGTGACTTGTCCAAGGTCACACAACTAGTGTCACGTGTCTAAATGCCAACTCTAATCCTTCTGACACTAAGGCAAGTGCTCTCTCCATTGTACCACCATGCATCTTTCCAATATATCATATTGTTGACTAAAAGACAGATCTTAAATTTGTAAGATTCTTGAAGAGTCAGGTCTGGTTCATTTTTCTCTCATATCTATAATATCTAATAGTACCATAAATGTAGTAAATATATGATAAACTTGAAAAGCATAGAAAGAATATTGCAAATTCGCTCTTTACCTAAGCAACCTATCATTCAAAGCTTTTTAAGAATCATTAGGGGATCTCCAGTGCTCTGAAAGATAGAAACAAATAATGTTAATAGACAAAGTTAAGTAATTTTAGCCCTTTCTTTGATTTAAAGAGAGCCCCAAACCATTACAGATATAATACACTCAAGGAAGAGCTTTGAACTCTTGAAGTTGCTAATTTGGCATTTTCCTTTTAGAGAAAAAAACTTTAATCACTGTGGAGTGTGCTGACCATGGTGATTAGAAGGTTGAAGTTCCTTTGAAAGTTTTCTATGACATTATAAAACTCTTAGATGGTTCAATTATTTCTGAAGTAGAATTTAGTTACTTTTAAGAAATCAAATAGCTGAATTCAGTTTCATGAGTTCAGAAAGCAACATTGGAATTGGGAATAAAAAAGGACCTGGGTACCTAGTCATCCCTCCTCCAGTCCATGTCCTAGTTTGTACAAACAAGATTTTGATCTGTAGCTGATTGAAGGAGATTTTCAAAATGAGTGTCAGATGACTGTGCCTTGAACCAACTACCCTTCAAGAAACTGAGCTATCTAAAAGATGAAACAGTTTGAAAGTCTAAAAAGGACTTAGGGAAATAGTTTCTTATTTCATATATATATATATATATATATATATATATATATATATGCATTCATATATAATTCTATAAATCTATATAATCTCTATGTATGTGCATTTACATGCATGTCTATGTTTATATGTACATTTAGCTATCTTTATCACTTGGGGCATGCCTACATATACATGTATGCTGAATAGGTGCTCCAGGTTCAAATTCTTTATGAAAATATTTATATTCAAAACTATAATTAATGTGCTGGTACTAATATATTTGTTTTATTTTACCTCTTTATACAGATTGAAAACACACTAATCTTAAAGATATTTCATGAATTAAAACAGGAAATTAAACAAATAAACAAATATACCTGGGCAATATTCTACCGCAAATATTACAAGATTTGTGGGTAGGGTGAGCATAAAAAAGGCACATATAACCAAGGAACATGTGTGAAGGGGCAGCTAGACCACTGTCTTCTGATGATGCAATCATAATTCCTCAGTGTTCATTTACTGTAGAATACTTTCTCTATTAGGTGCTGTTCTATTAGTCTCAGATAATTTCATGGTTGCTATTATATAAGTAGTCTCTGCCACTGAGGACCCACTACTAGCATTTGGATTTCATCATTTTACCTACTGGACATCTTAGCTCCAGACTACTGGGGTATAATGCTTAGACTATCACATTAATAAGGTCAATATGACCTATTTAGTCACATCTACTATACCTCATTAAGCCAAGAAGAATTCCCCTAGCTTAGAGAAAGTATTTTCTTTTTAACCCTTATTCTGGTCAGAAATGACAATTTTTTGCTCTACACAACTGACATTTAAAGTTATATAGTTCCAGGTTCTTTTCTAGTTTATCATTCAAGTTAGTTTGCGGCAGGTCAGCAGACATCATTTTCAAAGTACCTAATTCCTCTTTTCACATTTATTATGCCTTTGCAAATAGGCAAAAACTTGCACTACTTTATAATATACACTTCCACAAGCAAATTTCAGATCTTTATCAAAAGAAAGTTTCATAGTTATTATATATCTTTTGGTGCAATAGGATTTGTGGGTGGAGGAGGGTTAATATGAACACTAGCCTCTCACCTTCTACTGTGACCTTTATTGCTGTCACTTACTACTCAACCAAATGACAACTTCACAATGCTTCATTTTCTCCAGTTATTGCATGAGTGAGTAATCTGAGATCACCTTGAAGGTGCTTTCTGGATTGAATTGATGATCCTATGACCTTATGACTTGTACATGCTCACAAAGCAGATGACTACCAGAGATGAGATTCAAGCACACATCTTTCTGCATTCAAGTCCAGAACTCAAATCACTGCTATTCCTTGCTGCCAATTTATACTGATTTAATTTTCTGAATTTGAAAGCATTCCTCAGATGGAAAAGTATGGCATAAAGGAAAGAGCTATGGACTTGGAATGGCAAGCTCTATGTTCGGATTGGGGTTTTGCTACCTGTGTAACCTGGGGTAAGTTACTTCTCTCTAACCCAAAGTTTCCTCATCAGTAAAATGAAAGGATAAGACTACCTTAAATAATCTCTAATGTCCTTTCCATCTGTTATAAACTATATGAAGATTAGCAAAAAGTAGTAGTGGCAATAGTAAATTATGATAGTAGTAGTAGGAAGTAGTAGTACTAGCAGTAGCAGTAGTAGCAGTAGAAGTAGTAGTGATAGTAGTAGTAGTAGTAGTAAGAAGTAGTAGTAGTAGTAGTGGGAGCTGCCAGGTAGCACAGTAATCAAGCACCAACTCTGGAGACAAGAAGACCTGAGTTCAAATATGACCTCAAACACTTAATGCTGACTTAGCTGTGAGACCTTGGACAAGTCACTTAACATACCCTCCAAAAAAGTAGTAGCAACAGCAGTAACAGTAGTAGCAATTGTAGTAGTAGTGGTAGTAGTAGTAGGTATTAGTAAGAAGCAGTAGTAGCAGTAGCAGTAGCAGAGCAGCAGCAGAGCCAACAGCAGTTGCCTCTACTCCCAACTCCAAAGAAATTGTAAAAAAAAAAAATTACAAAAAAAATAACTTCTTGTCCGGGGGGCAGAGCCGGGTTGGTGCTATGCCCTTGGCTTGCGGTGCGGCTCCGGGGTCCCTTCCGGCCCGGGGACCCCAAGATGTCGGGCCCCAACGGGGACCTGCCCATGCCCGTGGAGGCCGGCGTCGGGGAAGAGGACTGCTTCAGGGAAGCAGAATATGCAGCCATCAACTCTATGCTATACCGGATCCTGCTTGGATCACCTGGAGGAGAAGAATGATCATCTTCATGCCCGGCTCAAGGAGCTGCTGGAATCCAACCGGCAAACAAGAGTGGAGTTCCAGCAGCAGCAGCAGCAGCAGCTCAGTGAGAGTCCACCTGCTCCTAAGCCTCACCCATAGGCTAGCCCCTTATTCCCCATTCCACAGCAGCCTCAGCAGCTCCTGCCCCACAGAAGGCATTTGCTGGATGAGTCAGAGGCTCTGGGCTCTTATGTCTCTTCTTAAAGGCGCAAGGATGCTTCCCCAGACCATAGGCTGTGAAAGCCATTTGAACAGCTACCAAGACCCTGTTATGTTAAACTTGGGTCCTAGTCTGTTTTCTCCCTCATTTGTATCTCCTGTTCCCCAGGCCCGATTATCAAATTTAATCCCAGAGGATTACCTGGGACCGGAATAGCTGCCAATCTGTGGGCAGGAGATTGGTTGCTTGGGAAGAGGACAGGGATGGGGTTGTTATTAAACACATGACTTTTAAAAAAATAATAACTTCAACTCAGAAGGCTGTCCTTCATCTTTACTGAAATCAAGAGAATGGGAGCTCTAATCACCTATGTTTCTGCCTCCTATGGAGAGCAAATAGCCATCTCATCTTCTCTAATCTGTATGATTCAGAGATATTGTTACAAACAAACAAACAAACAAAATTGTCCCCTTTATACATATCCAGGATTCTCATCTCCAAAGA
The DNA here is from genome assembly GCF_037893015.1 of Macrotis lagotis. NCBI lineage: Eukaryota > Metazoa > Chordata > Mammalia > Peramelemorphia > Peramelidae > Macrotis > Macrotis lagotis. The sequence continues at coordinate 91,054,877 of NC_133665.1, forward strand.
TCTCACTCCTACTCCTCTCTAGGTACCATCCATCTCTGTGTTCATTTTCCGCTTTGCTCTTCATAACTCCTACTAGATCATTAGCAAGGTTATTCATTCTAGATCTTTTCCTCTCACGTACTTTTCAGTTTCATTCACTCTTAGAAATTTCAAAGAGACATTAAATTTTTGACATTTTTAAAAAATATAGGGTATTCATTTTTCTCAGAACACATTATCCAGAATAATAGATGTACCTAATTGCCCCTTCTAGATGCCCTTTCTGTTCCATTCATTCAGACACTTTCCTTCAGTGGCTCATCATATCTATCTATATTATCCACTCCAGGCCCTTATCACTTTCATCTACTTTTCTCTGTCAAAGTCTTCTTTCTCAAATTGTACAATACCTGGCTCACAGACAGATTTCTTTACCCAAGTCCCTGTTAATATATTTCAATAGACATATTGTTAGCTTCTTTGAAAAATCACACCTCATCAACCCTCTCATCTCCTGTAATTTATATTTTTAGTCTACCACAACAATGAAATGGATAAAATACAAACTATATATTAAATCATGTGACAACCTATTATTTTATTCCTTCATTTTCTGGGCTTGATCTGGCTCAGGTTAACCCCTATAGTTTTAACTTCAATATGAAGGGGAATGACTCTGGCATCCATAAACCTTAAACTGCACCCTTGAGGGACTTGATATTCAGAGATCACTCAATAGTTAACTAGATAGAGGTGATTTTCTTTCTCAAAGCTGATCAACAAAGGTGGGTATTGAGGATTTCTCAACTTGATTCAGTTGTTTATCATTTTTTATCAATCAGGCCTCAACACCTTGACTGTTTTATACTCAGATAAATAAAAAATGACATTAACAGTATGAATCTTCAGTCCCGTAAGCATACTAGAGATTGAGTAAGATCTCAATAATTTTTAAACAAAAGAAAATAAACAAAAAAATAGTCTGAGAAGAATGTTGGCAGAGGTTAGGATATTGCTACCATATTCCATGATTCTGGATTCTGAAATTTTAGTCTCTGATCATAGGTTCCTAGCTTGCTTTCTTTCCCTGTGATGATGAATTTTTCCTAAACAGATCAATAACTAAGGTAAAGTGATTAGGTCCTTGCTCCAGACCATCAACATTCAAGAGAATATACTTCCTCATTGAGAGTTGGGAAATTTAGATTTCCTCACCTTGACAGTCTGGAAACTTCTGCTTTCTTGCTTCAATGCCCTATGTTAGTCTACAGCAAACTATAAAACAGCATCATTTATTCACCCAAATCGAGGCCACCATCATCACCACCCCCTCCCCTCCACCATTCAGGTACCCTAAGTTCAATCACATTGTTTTCCTCTCCCAAGGTGTAACTCTCCTCTAACCACCTCCTTCAGAGGTTCAGGTCGAATTCAGGGAATGACAGAATGCTCTACCTCTACTCTTGAGTTTTACCTAAAGTCAGACTATCCGCAACTCTTCCTCTCTTCCTGCCTTGCTGTTTTTACCATAGATGAAAGAATTTCTAGCAATCATTCTGCTTCCTAAACTAGTTATTTATTATTATTCTGACTTCATTTCATTCTGTTCTTCCTTGGACTCTCTCTACTACCTCTCTTCTGATTTCAAAGTATTCCAAACTACTCCTTGGAGTCTTCAGATATTCATATATTCTGATATTTTTGGTGCATTAGATCAGGTTATTCCTTATACTTGGAATAATCAATATTTCCCTCAATTCCTTTTATAATTTCTACTCATCACTTTAAAGTTATACACAAGTGCTACCTCATCCATTAAGATATCCCTGAATCATTTATGTTCAAACTTTTTTCAGAAAAGTGCTGTGGTATGTGTTTGTGTGTGTATGTGTTTGTATTTTGTGTGTGTGTGTCTATACTTTATTAATGAAATTATCAGTGTAGTATAGTTATCTATTTCTCTCCTCCCACCCAACAAAAGACAGTATAACTCTGTGTTTCTTTCTGTCCTCTTCAATAAAAGCATTGTGTCTAACACAATGGAAACAAAAGGTGTTTAATAATAAAGTTTGTTACATGAATGAGTGAATGAATGAATGAATGAATGAATGCACACCATTACTAGGATGCAGTCACTCTGAGCCATTCCTGATGAAACATTTATTTGACATAGAACACTTGGTACTTTAGAGAAACAGGGAAGCAGCAATAAAAACAGGGTTATTTTGCATAAAAAGGAAAACAATGAGGAATTCTTGGTAAGAGGCCAACATGAACCTCTGCCATAATTCATTTTAGTTACATTGCTACTTTTTAATATTTTGAAAAAAATACATTAACTCTCATGAAGCTTGCCAACTAATTACGCTAATGAATGTTTTTATAATTTGCAAATTAAAATGATAATTTTTAAACAGTCTTTAAATTACTGTCTGTTGGCTATTATAAATACCACTCCTCCTGGGGGAGGAGACCTGACATAGAGGAAAAAGCAATTTATTGGAGTCAGAGCACTAGCATTCAATTCCCAGAACTGATACTTATAGTCTTGGAAAAGTCTAGATTTTATGTCCTTATCAGTGTTTTTATTCTATTTTATTCTAGTGTTTTTATATCAGTGGTGCTTAATAAATGCTTATTTTACTGGTTTGAATAGATTGATGTGATGTGAGCTGTTTCTAGTGAACATCATTTGAATATCCATCTAAATTAATCAATTTTGAATAATGAATTTATTTATTAATTGCTTATAATTTACAAACAACAGTATTAAGGGGATACAAATAGAAAAGACAATCCTTGCTTTTCAGGAATACATGTTTTAATTCTAAACTATGATTTTTATAGAAATTAAGATTTGCCAAGCAATTTACATATATTATCTTGTTTCATCTTCAAAACAACCTGGTAAGGCATGTACTAAAATTATGATCATCTTCACCATATAAGTGAGGAAACTGAAACTCCAATAGTTGTTAGTTGACCATAGTTACATAGTTGTTAAGCATCAAAGGCTGTACCCTGACTCCAAAGCCTGCATTGTTTCAATTATGCCAGATTCAACCAAGGAAAATGCTTTGACTTCATAAAAGGTATTTGTGGAAAGTAATTGAGAACTCAGATTTAAAACAGTGGCATACATGCATTGGCAGATCCTACCATACTGAAAAGGTTTTGTGTAGGGTGTGTTCTGATGACAGATTTACAGGCTGCCATGTATATTCCAGACCAGATCAATTCAGAGATTTTCATCATCTCATTGCCTATTGGTGGATAGTCACAGGAACTTTCCAAGCTAGACTTAGGGGGCCTGATTATAAGCTGCATCAGTGAAAGTGATAGTCAACTAATGAATACCCTAGACCCTTTACATCTTGGAGCATGGAGCTCAAAACAAAAATCAATAACAAAAATGATCCTCAGTAGATGAACTTGTGGACATGAAATCAAATGAAAAAGATATCTGAATATCTCTATATGTGATTCTCCCCCCAAAAAAATCTTTCAGTTAAATTTCATAAACCAAAACAAGCCTTCTGCCTATGATCCAATATGATTTCTTCATTTGTATTCCAAATTCACTTTTGTTCCTGGACAAGAGCTCCCCTAGTTTGTAAGTATATTTTGGAATAAGTTTATCAGAAATAATTACGTCTTAAATGATATACAGGAAATACATAGGAATAAAATAAGTTCAGGAATAAACACATGCAATTGTTGTTATTTGTCCTTCATTTAGAAAGAGAACCAATGACATCACAGGATGATGTCTTGGGATATGAATTTAAGTGACGTAGAGTTGCACAAAATTGCCAGCCTCACTCTCTTTTCCAGAATCATCCAAAATCCAGGGGCAGGACAAAGTCAGTAGAACTGCCAATGACCAAGATTCAGTGTGGATGACTTTGGCATCTCTGATGTCTAACTAATCTCTAAGAATTTGTTTCATTGAAAGACATTGCTTTCCTCCTCCAATTCCGCTGGGGCAAATGTTAATATACTTGGGATAGACACCCTCCTAACTCACCAACAGGTTTGTGACTCATTAGATACCCTCAATCTGCTTTTATCATCTACTGAGAGAGTTTGCCAGAGTGTGATTCTAGCTCATGCTACAGTTTCCTGGAGTCATAGGTGAGAGAGTTGAGTACCAGGTGGATACTAAAGATGGATGAGTAGCACTGAAAATGGTTTGGCGCACCAGGGACACTAGTCATTCTTAAACACCCATATCACACAAATATTGGAAATAGTGAGGAAATAACCTTACTTTCACTTGTAAGATCCATTAATTAAAAGAACAAAAACATCTTTTAAATAGAGCCTTAAGTATGAGAGAAAAAGTTAAGGTAAGCAAAACACAACAAATAATTATTGAGAGCTATGTAGCAGGCACTGTATTGAGTACTGGGGTACAAGAACAAATAATTAAACAATATCTCTTTACTAGGCATTTATATTCTATTGCGGGAGACAACAAAAATATTATATAAACATGCACACATACAAACACACATACATATGTACAGCATAAATAGAAAAAATACAACTATATATACATATATATATATACACACACACATACAAAGTGGTTAACTATAGAGTAATTTGAAAAAAAGGACATTAAAAGCTGGGACAATCAGAAAAAGCTTAATGTAAAAGATTGTATTTGGATGCCAGAGCAGACATTTTATAGCTTCTTGGAGTCATAGTTGAGACTTGTGTGACAGATGAATAACAATGGTATATGAGCATTCTGCATTGACATGAAGCTGAGAGTCCATGGTGAGGATAATAGGAACCTAGACCAGTCCATAGATAGAAAATAGATAGATAGACAGACAGACAGATATGGATGCATATATATATATATATATATGTAATATACATATATATATATATGTAATATACATATATATATATATATATTTGAATCTATGAGTGCCTGTGTGTGTGTGTGTGTGTGTGTGTGTGTGTGTGTGTGTTTGTCTGTGCTCATGTGCATAGTGTTTGGTCAGATTCCCATGGGAAATTGGAATTTTCAAAGACATTCTAGTTTCAAGACTCCTAACCATATGGTAAATAGAGACCATTTTGACCGGAACACTTTGCCAAAAATGGCTGAACTTAGAAGGCACTAGTTAGCCTCATCCTTTTTCTTGGTTCTATTTCTTCCAATCTCTCAACAATCTGCTGAGAAACAAAGCTTTAAGGGAAAAGGACTTTATTCTTCTTCATCCCAGCCAGTTCTTTGCCCTTTTGCTTGTTCCGTCAATTTAAATAAAGGAGATTGGAAGGTACAATTGTGCAAGTTTTGCAAAGACAGATGGTTCACTACTTTAGTATTTTGCTGATATTTGTGAGCAACAGGCACAGTTTTGAAGAACAATATTTGAGGCCCAGTCCAGTGTTATATAAGGCAAAGTCTTATCTCAAAGCAGTATTGATTTTAGATATTAACTGGGTGGAACCAATGTTGTATAGAAACTGTAATAAGTGACCTCCCTCTTCCCAGAGGCCAAAGTAGTAGAGAGTAAAGTGTATCATTCAAGGTAATGGGAAGAAATGTTGATATTGTTATTCTTACTATATCTTAGAAGTAAATATTCTTTTTGTAAAAGTTGGTTTATATTAATTGGTTAAATGGAATTAGGGCAAAGCATTGTGGGAGAAATACAGTGGAATGGAGACTTTAGGAGAGAGACATCTAATTCCTCAGATGTAACTGGCCCAGAAAAGGAAGCCAAGGTACTCACCTTGTGTGTCAGTATTTCAGTGAAATGCACTTGAACAGATTTGGCCCATTCACCACATTGCCTCTATTACCTGTCCATTCTTGTAAGACAAGATAGTTAGAGCTATTATCTCCAATATCCCTAACAGTTCCAAAATTTTGGGATCTAAATGATAGACTTTCTTTGTCTAAAATAAGTAGCTGAGGCTAAAGTAGATTATAATAGTTAATTCTATTTTTGCTTCCTTCTATAATGAAGAAAAAGCAATGAGGCTCATAATCCAAAATTCATTTATTGGGCTTTAGGATGAGTTTTTGGAATGAGGCTCATAATCCAAAATTCATTTATTGGGCTTTAGGATGAATTTTTGGTTTTTATAATTGAATTGGGGAGGGGAGAAAAAGGAAGGAAGGAGAATACTTCACACAGAGTAATGTTAGAAGGCCTGGAAGTATTAACCCAGAAAATCAGAGAGCTGATGAGCTTCTCCATCCTGTCCTACTGTTCAGAACTCTTCCCTGCTGCCCACCGCATGATAGAGGTAAGCAGCATAACCTTTCAGTCTGCTACAAAGTGCTAAGCTGGAATACCCTGCTGTCAGTTTGCTTTATTTGTCTGAGATGCCTTTCCTTGTTTGAATGAACCAATCTAGATCATAGATTTAAAAGATGCCTCTAGTATTACTGTAGCATACAGAAAGAAATCAGAGTTTAACAGGTGATTTTGTTGTCTATCATTAGCCCAGATGCTAATTTATTTTAATTTGTAGTCAAATGAAATAAGATGGCCAGAGAGGAATCATCTTTACTATCCTGATCTACAGAAAAGAGAATAAGATCCAATCACTTAAAAATTTATTTGCCAAAGTTTTACCTACTAATATTATAAAAAAGAATTACTCTGATTTCCCAGTGGAAGGAAGAATGTGTAATTTCTTCTCAAGGTACAACTTGTGGGATGTAGATGTGGGTAAATTAAACAGATTGCACTACACCCAGGAAAATAACTATTGCATCTGGGTTTAAAAATTCATTGTTAGAAATCAAATTTAGAACTCCTAGAGTTTTACTTGTTGAATGTCTTCATTCATTTGCAACTCAGAGATTTCAGAAAATATTCTTCAGTTTCAAAAAAAGATAAAAACTATTTCTTTAATTTATCAAGGTATAATCCTTGATTAGAAGAATCTCTCATTTTAAACTCTGAATAGCATTTCAAGATGTTTTTGTCATTATATAAATCACACTGGCTTAATATTATCAAAGTGTTCATTCTTGCAAACTTTAACATGTATACACACATTTCTTTCTTTTTTTTTTTCTTGCAAGGCCATCAGGTAAAGTGACTTGCCTAAGGCTTGTTATGTGCTTGACCTCGAATTTGAACTCGGGTCCTCCTGAGGTCTAGTCAAGTGTTCTATCCACTTTGTCACCATCCAGCTGCTTCCAAACACCTATTTCTAAAATGAAATTCATCACTATTTAATCTATTTATTAAAAAAAACCATGGTGATCGAGTGATATGAACTTATATTTGATGTAATTTAAAGTAAAGATATAATAATACAAATATCTAGGAATTTACCTAATTGGGAATAGATGTTGAAAATAGGGAAGGATGGTTCATTTTAGGACTACTTGGAGAAGGGGGAGAATGAGTGAAAACTCAGGAACTCATGCTTTACAAAACTTCAACTGTACATTTCAGAAGGTTCTGTTTTTATGACCCTTGGTAAAAAAAAGATCATTAGGATTTAATTGACCATACATTCAAAATCAGTGAATTGTAAGATTTGGTGGCAAAGGAAAAAGTTAATAAAATTTTAAGCTACATTGATATCTTTATCCAAGTTATTGATTTAATGAAAAAAATGATGAGTAACACAGGATAAATGGATAGACACAGACCCCAGAGCAACTTTGCTAGAGACTTCTGTAAAGTTGCTTTTCAAGTCAATTGGTTCTAAATAAGTGATTTGAATGAATAAATAAAAAAAGATCTTATAAAGGACTGTCAATTTATTAGGCATTATGGATAAAACTAAAACAGTTTCAATGCCCCCAAAGCATCACATTCTACTAGAGATGATGACATATAAAGAGAATCGGTGCCTCCATCCCCCATTGTTGCTTGGTAAATTACAGTAAATGAAGTCACAGAGGAATAAATTGATATATCATTTCCAATATAAATAAAATTGATTTGATTATAATTGTATAACTGGAAAGATGAGGTTCTGTGTGCAAAGAAAAAGGATGGTTATTAGCCTTATAGGAATGCTTTTGTCTTTCTTCTTATCTTTAGAGCTTAGGACAAAGTTGGCAAATAGTCTATGGTTAATAAAAAATTTTTGATTTATTGAATGACTGAAAGTAACTGGTACCTCCATAATGCAGTTACCTAGGAGATGGAGGAATGGAAAGTTGGTAGTGAAGAATGATTAGAGTTGACCTAGCCAGAAATAGTGGGTTCTCTCTTAGAGAGAGAAGTACTCTCTAAGCAGGATAATGGGGCTCTAGGTTTGTACGTCTGGAGATAAAATAATAAAGTCTTCCAGATTGTGATCTCATGTCTGAGTGGAAGGTGGATGATGAGGAGATGTTGTGGGGATAAAATAAATCAATCTAATTATAGAATATATAATATAAACACACTTCATCTTCCTTCCTCCCTCCCTCCCTTCCTCTCTCCCTCTCTTCTTCCCATCTTCCCTTCCTCCATTCCTTCCTCCCTCCCTCCCTTCCTTCCTCTCTCCCTCCCTCTCTTCCTTCCTTCCCTCTCTGTCTCTTACTCTTTCTGTCTCTGTCTTTCTCTTTCTCTCTCTTTCTCTCTCTCTTCCTTCTTTCTTTCTTTCTTTCTTTCTTTCTTTCTTTCTTCCTTCCTTCCTTCCTTCCTTCCTTCCTTCCTTCCTTCCTTCCTTCCTTCCTTTCTTTCTTTCTTTCTTTCTTTCTTTCTTTCTCCTTGGGTGCTCTCCCCAAATCACTCTCTCTCCTTACATCCCAGGCTAAGTCATTTGGACAGATTGGACCCTGAATTTAAACAATCTATTGTTAGGGAAATACTCAAAACCTTTCTAATAAGTCTAAAAATGTCTGAGCTTCTCTACTGGCAAAGTCTTTTAGAATCCAGGGTTCGCTATAAACCAAAAGAAAGATAGGATGGAAAAGGACTTGGTGGAATCTTCCTATCAATAATAATAAATAGGAATATGCATCTGTCAGTCTCTAATACACTAACCTAGATTTTAATTTCTATCTAATAAAGGCCATTTTTCTTTAACCTGGAGAGTTTTATTTTTGAAATTTAAATAGTTATTAATGTTGCAATTTTCCCCAGCCCTATTTGAAAAAAACACTGAGTCACTAGTTCAGAGAACAACAGTTTATCTGCTAATGGAATGCTATCCCTTGAAAATGAATCAAGTAATGAAATAGCAAAGTACCTCATTAACACTTTGGGAGGTGTTCCCTTCCAAGCTCCTGCTCAGAGGGAATCTGAAGGTGATTTTTGAAAAAGAAAAGCAGGTGTGCTTACTGAAAAAGTAATTAGCAGCTACAGGGTAAAATTAAGCTTCCATGGGTTAATATTTTATAAAGTTATAATAGTTGCTTTTCATCTAAAAATCTCAGCTTGTAATTACTTTTTCCTATTTTCAAGGTACTGAAAATAAGTTCTCCAAATTCTTTCCTCCCTTATAAGCTTTGAAACTTAACAAATTAGGGTGAAACTATAGCTATAATAAGAATCATTCATTTATACAGGAAGTGTTTACTGCTGAGCAATTCCTTGAGTTTGGTCTTAAAAATAATAATTAAATTAAATATCTGTTAAGCTTCAGAGCTTGTCCTAAGAAAGGACAAATATTAACCTCAAGAGTTTGGCCTCAAAAAAGGACAAAAAAAATTGGGTCAACATAAATGTTTATTAATATTTTTCTAAGTTTGTAGATTATGCAGGTATACATGGGCAATCTTGCTAGAGAACCAGATCTCCAAAGATACAGCTTTGAAAAGTTTTTTGGTTTTTGTTTTTTAGATACAATTTTACTATCAGAAGGGGGGATCTGAAAAAAAAATACTTCTAACTTATCCATCAAAGGAAGGGAGTGGCCCTCAATTTAGGATGGGGCTGGATATCAGATATACCTATTCAGAGGGCTGTCAAGGAGGACATAACAGGAGGGAGGGTTCCTCTGAAATCCAGGATCTTTGTGTCTTTTCAGTTATGGCAATACCTCCACAAAAATGAATCTTTCCCCTGCAGGATGTGGGCAAACCAAGTGACCCTTGATACAGTGAAATTTGTTATTAGGGGTTAATGCTGGATATCTACAATGTGAATTGGCAGTAAGTGCCAGGGATATTAAAATAAATAAACAAAAACTGGCTATCTCATTTACCTATATGGATTTTACTGTGATTTCTAGGAGGTTATAGTGTCAGAGTGAAGAAGGAATAAGATATTTAATTTCTTGATATGAGTAATGATATTTTAGGATGTTTCCCTATTAGAGTTAAATAGACTGCCAAATCTTAGACTTTGTTTTTCTTTATATCATTTCTAGTCTTAGGACAACCAAAGACAAAAAGAATCATTTGCTGTCTTCAAACTCCCAAGCCAATGAATGTCTAGCATATTAACCAGTCAGTCTCCCCTGACTTAATACACAATAAACAGCCTCAAGGCATATTCAACCTACTATGATTATGTATTTTCTGTTTATTATAATAATCTGTGAAAAATGACTCATATTCAGATGCTTGATTGGTCTATTAGGGATATACTTCTCTATGAACCGAATGATTCTTCTCCTTGCCTTAACTTGTAACTTAAATACAGAAAGCAAATATTTGTCAGACATTTTAAATTAATAAAATTGATGTTTTTGCCTAAGCAAAATTAACTCTCCAAGTTCCAGGGTTCGAGTTCTTGCCAACCACCTATTGGATGCTTCTGCTATAAATTCCTGGCATTATCTCTAAAGATATCCCAGGTCTTATATTTATTATCAGATAACATGTTGATTTTGGAAGTAGCTTTCAGGGTACAATGCTTTTGATCTGAAGTTGTGCCTAGAAGAGGGAAGACTTTCAAATCAGTAGGAACAAAAAAAAAAAACTGTAAAACTTTGAACTCACTGTAGGAAACTTTAAGGTAATTTGCAATAAACTTCAAGAATTTGAGGAACAAATATGCTCATTTAATTGCAAATAAGCAATCCTGGGAAACTTGAGAATAGGCAGCATAGTACTTAAGCAGCAAATCCTCAAATAAATTAACTGTTATTCTGCAAAATCAATCCCCTTGGGCCATAACTACCACATTTACCTTGTCCTTTTAAAAATTTTTTTTGGTTGTCTGAGAGAAAGTACTTTACTTTCAATATATGATCAGACCATTTATTGTTTTTAAATATGAGCAGCAACAATCCATGTACAATGTAATTGTAAAGGTACCAGGGATAAAAACCTAGGCTAAAGATATGTTATTTTCCATTTTCTTCTCTAATTACAAAACAGCCCAGGAAGAAAAATCCGTCTTTAACCCATCAGTACAAGTTGTGAATTCAAGATAAGTTAAATAGATATTTTCATTTAAAAAATAGTTCAATTAGTCATCAGGATAAAAAGAGAGAGGATATGGGGGGCGGAGCCAAGATGGAGACAAGAAGGGATCAAGTCTTAGGAGTTCTCTGATAAAAACTCATAAACTGAGGACTCTAACTAAACTTTTGAGAGACAGAACCCACAAAGGGACCCAGTGAGGCAGTTCTCCTACTCAAGGTAACCTGGAAAAGAGCAGAAAAGCTCTGCTCCCCGGGGTTGGAGGGGCGGCCCGCCAGAGCCAAAGAACTTCAGCCTCCCAGAGGCAGCCCCAGGGAGCTGGAAGCCTCAGCTCACAGCAGCGGGGGAGTCTCCTGAGCTGCACCCCGGGGAGCACCGGCACAAAGTGGGGGAACAGCGGGGGACCTCTGCCAGAGTGAGCACGTGGACCCCAGCCCTCAGGGCACACAGCAAGCAGCCTGGTCTTTCTGCAGCCTAGACCCAGAAACAGAAGCAGGTGGAGCCCCTAAGCAGGAGCCCCCAGGGCATGAGCCCATTGAGCTGAGGGAGGGGAGTGAAGAGAGAGAGACTGCAGAGCTCTGTGCTCTGCCCTTGGAACAGGACTCTGGGGCTCTGACCACATTCAGATCCTGATCCCAGTCTAGACCCCCCCAGAGAACAGCAGCCCCCCCACCCACCTCAGCCCCGTGGAGAGGGGGGCGTTTATGGTCATTCACAGACCAGGAGGGAGGACAGAACCTCACACACTGAGACCCTTGTGGGAGTGTCCCAAAAGCTCTGGAAGCACCCCCAAAAAACAGGCTTAGGCTGGGAAAATGAACAAACAAAGAAACAAGAGGAAGACCATTGAGAAATATTTTGCAAATGAGCCCAAGAAGGATCAAAATACTCAGTCTGAAGATGAGGAAGCACAAGCTCCTGCATCTAAAGACTCCAAGAAAAACAAGAAATTGGGCTCAGGCTATGATAGAGCTAAAAAAAGACTTTGAAAATCAAATGAGGGAGTTGGAAGAAAAACTGGGAAAAGAAAGGAAAGAGATGCAGGGAAAACATGAAAATGAAGTCAGCAGCTTAGTCAAGGAAATCCAAAAAAATGCTGAAGAAAATAGCATGCTAAAAAACAGCTTAGGTCAAATGGTTAAAACAGTTCAAAAAGTTATGGAGGAGAAGAATGCTTTAAAAAGCAAAATTGTCCAGATGGAAAAAGAGATAAGAAAACTCTCTGAGGAGAATAAATCCTTCAGAGAAAGAACAGAATTCAGGGAGATTGATGAATTTACCAGAAATCAGGAATCAATACTTCAAAATCAAAAAAAAAAATGAAAAATTAGAAGAAAATGTGAAATATCTCATTGAAAAAACAACTGATATGGAAAACAGACTTAGGAAAGATAATTTGAAAATTATTGGAATACCTGAAAGTCATGATCAGGAAAAGAGCCTTGACATCATTTTCAAAGAATTACTACAGGAAAATTGCCCTGATATTCTAGAAGCAGAGGGCAAAATAGAAATGGAGAGAATCCACAGACCCCCCCGAGAAAGAGATCCCAAAAAACCAACCCCTAGGAATATTATAGCCAAGTTCCAGAACTCCCAAGTCAAAGAGAAAATATTACAAGCAGCAGTCAGGATCACACAGGACTTAGCAGCAGCTACACTGGAAGCTCTTAGGGCTTGGAATACAATAAACCGGAAGGCAAAAGAGCTTAGAATGCATCCAAGAATGAACTACCCAGCAAGGCTGAATGTCCTCTTCCAGGGAAAAAGATAGACTTTCAATGAACCAGGGGAATTTCAAAGGTTCCTTTTGGAATGGCCAGAGCTGAACAGAAGGTTTGATCTTCAGATACAGGACTCAGGTGAAGCATGGAGATTGGAGGAGAGGGGGGAAATATGAGGGACTTAATAAGGATGAACTGCATGTATTCCTGCATAGAAAAATGACACTGATAATACTCATATGAACCTTCTCAGTTAATAGAGCAGGTAGAGGGAGCTTTTATAGTTGAAGCACAGGAGAAAGCTGAATTCGAAGATAAAATATGGTGTAAAAATGGAGTCAATAAGAAAAAAAGGGAAATGGAATGGGAGAAAGAAAAAGGAGAGGGGCAATAGTCCAAGCTATTTCACATAATAAGATTTTTTTTTATTACAATGAGCTATTGCAATGATATGGAAGGGGGGAGGCAAGGGGGAATGAGGGAACCTTTGCTCTCATCAGAGATGGCTAGGAGAGGAAACAGCAAATATACTCAATGGGGTATAGACATCTGGAGTAAGAAGGAGGGGGGAGCAGGGGGAAGGGGTGGGGATGTGAATAAAGGAGGAGAGGATGGAACATGGGGGGACAGTGGTCAGATATAACACATTTTCTTTTTTTACTTCTTGCAAGGGGCTGGGATTGGATGGCCTGCCCAGGACCATAGGGCCAGGTGGATTCTGGGCCTAAGGGGTGGTATGGGGGCTCAGGGCTTCTTGGCCCCAGGACCAGGGATCTGTCTGTTGCGCCACTCAGCAACCCTACAACAGAGTCAGAGTGAAAGAAGAGAGAAAATATAGTACATGGTAGTGGAGAAATAAGAAAGAAGGGAGTTGCAATCAGCAATGGCAACGTTGGAAAAATATGGAATTAACTTTTGTGATGGACTTATCATAAAGAATGTGATCTACTCACGACAGAGTTGATGGTGTTGGAACAAAGACTGAAACACATTTTTTTGTTATTATTATTTGGTGGAGGGTGCAGGGCAAATGGGGCTGGGTGGCCTGCCTGGGGCCGCATAGCAGGGTGATCATTGGGTGTCTGGGGCCGGATTCGGACCCAGGTGCTCCTGGCTCAAGGGCCAATGCTCTGTCTGCCACCCAACCACCCCTACTATTATTACTATTTTATTTTATTTTGGGTCTTTTTTTTTCTTCTTTTTGGTTTTTGCAGGGTAGTGGGGATCGGGTGGCTTGCATGTCACATGGCTGGGTGATTATTGGGTTTACGAGGCTGGATATGGACTCGCTGGATATGGACTCAGGTGCTCATGGCTCCAGGGCTGGCGCTTTGTCCATTGCACAACCTGGCCATACCTACAATTATTACTATTATTTTTCTTAATTTTAATTTTTTTCTCCCCCCCTTTACTTTTTTGCCCAAGCAAGTTTATCTATATTCATGGGGGAGGGGTATTTTGTTTACTTGTAAACAAGTATATTTTATTAATGTAAAGAAAAACATTTGTACAAAATGAGAATAAAAAATAAATTTAAAAAAAGAGAGGATATATTAATTAAAATTTCCTTTCAAATGTAAGTCTTTGTATTAAAAAAATGAAAGAAGAAAAGCTGAGGGGGAAAATGTTTTATAACTTATTTAGATGATTCCTTTCATCTGAAAAAAGAATCATTTAATTTCAAGTATAAAGTATCTTGCTCGTGATCATCACTAAGCTATTCTATCTCATTGTATTATATCTCCCCAAGAAACTTAAAATCTTTAAATATGCAAACTTCATTTCTTTACTATTTTAGTTTGTGCCTATAAAAGGAACCCAAGAAATGCATATTAATGGCTGCTTCTAATGAATAATTGGCAGGATTCAAGAATGTTTTGGTAAATTAATGTACATTGATAGATATACCACACAATGTCTGATAACTAGTGTGCTTACCCTTTCCTTTTGTCTGTATATCTGAGCATAGGCAGGTTATTTTCTATATGTGAACAGAATTTTTTTAATAACCCTGAAGATTTTAACATAACCTTTCAGATTAATATGTCCCAAAAGATCAGGAGTATTCTAACTAGACAGTGGAAATACATTAGAATTAATCTCATCCAATTACCATTTTTTACATATTATGTGACTTGTTCAAGATCATATAGAAATCAAAATTAGAAATCAGTACATGAAATGACAAATTCATTGCTGTATCCATCACAAACTGTTGCTTCCACATGGGACATGCTGAGGAAGGCCTGGTGTTGAACACAGGCAGAAAAGAAACTCCTTATCCCAAAACTAAATTATATACTTCTATCTGATTCTATGAGGAGCAATTAGATGGAGTAGCAGATAGAATTCTAGGCCAAGAGTCAGGAAAATATGAGTTAAAATCCAACCTTATACTTACTAACTATATGACCATTTAACCTTGTTTGCTTAAGTTTCCTCATCTGCAAATAGAACTGGAGAAGGAAATGCCAAACCACTTTAGTATTTTTCTAAGAAAACCCTAAATGGGGGGGCCACAAACAAAATTGATAAAGGACTGAACAAAGATCTGCTTCTATAGCTAGAAATCTATGCTTTTGCCATATTATTTTGCCCACCTATTGAAAAATGTATACTGGGGTGGCTAGGTGGTGCAGTGGATAAATCACCAGCCCTGGAGTCAGGAGTACCTTGGTTCAAATCCAGTCTCAGACACTTAATAGTTTACCTAGCTGTGTGGCCTTGGGCGAGCTACTTAACCCCATTGCCTTGAAAAATCTAAAAAAATAAATAAAAATAAAAATAAAAAATGTACGCCTTGGGGCGGCTAGGTTGCACAGTGGATAGAGAACCAGCCCTGAAGTCAGGAGTCCCTGAGTTCAAATCTGACCTCAGACATTTAATAATAACCTAGCTGGGTGGCCTTGGGCAAGCTACTTAAATCCTAAAAAGCATGTATGCCTCTAGGAATAGAAAATACTTTTAAAAGATTATCAGTCATTTATGTGAATAATTTCAAACCCTTCTCAAAGATCAAATTCTGACAATGACTCCCCTTTGCCTACAGATTAAAGGCCATATGTTTTAATCTGGCATTTAATTCCTTCCCCTATCTTTATACACACATGTACATGTGTGTGCAATCTGGAGGCAAACTCCCTTTGCAAGCCCATTTCCCTCCACTCAATTAGACAATAACCTCTAGCCTAATTGCTTTCTTCATTGTTCTCATACTGTGTCAGACACATTTTCACTGTTAGGCTTTGTGTTTCCTTTTCCTTTTTCTTTTCTGAAATGTTCTCCTTACTCCCCTCTGCTCTTCTAATTTTTACCTCTTTCTACAAGCTTGAGCTCATTTCCCATGTCTGCTATGAAGACTTTCAAGTCTATCAGTCATCATTCCTTTCCTTCACAAAATTACTGTAGAAATTATTGTCTTTATTACTCCTCTGTCACCTTCCTATTGCCACTAGATTCATTGCTTTTTAAAGCACTGGCATCAAATTCAAATAGAAAAGAGGAGTAGGGATCCCTTGTGGACCATATATTGCTTTTAAATTAATATCTATATTTTTATGTTTATTTATTTTGTTATTTCCCAATTACATTTTAATCTCATTTAGACTTCACTTGGAAAGGTTAAAGGCTGCAAGTGGCCTATAGGTCCATTTCTAATAGTTCTCAACAGAATAATAAGTTTAATATCATCAACCAAATAATAAGTTTGGTGTGGATGAAGGATTTGTTTGATAGGAGCAGCCTTGCATCTTTTGATAACAGCACAAATTCTTGTAGCAAGATGGAATCTTGGAAGTTCATATTTTAAATATGCCATTTGGTCATATGCATCTCTTGTATATATATTATTTAGCTTATTTCATATATTTATCAATGAGAAGTCACCAAAGGAAATAAATAAGGAAAACATTAAAAAACATTTACTGACCCAAAGAAGTTTACCTAAAGTGAAGTCTGATAATATAAATGTCATAAGTATACTGATTTACTAGTCAGAGAATAAATAGCAAGTCTTTATTTAACAGCACATTAAATATCACCAAAAGCCTTATGATAATGGGTAGATGCTTTGAGAAATCAGAATTAAGATGAATACAAGTTTTAACCTGGGAATCTTGAGACAATGGCAATCTTTAGTATCATTAAAAACAAAGATGGAGTGGCTACTTTTCCCCCATCTTTCCACCTCCAAGATTCCCATATTTTCCACTTTCAGTAAGCAATTTCTTATTAGTAAGAACGATTTAGAAGAGAAATTTATGCCCTTGGTTCTAACTTTTGAAGGATAAAATTATCATCAAGAAATATTAAGAAATTCCTAGAAACTTAGTCTGGGGCATTTAGCATAGTAGATACATGGATAATTGAATTTACTTCTCATTGGTTTACCATGCCTCCATGTTAGGTTTGCAATTTGTTTATTATCTCCTTTCTCTCAGGAAAATTTGAGTTTTTCAAAAACAAAGGGGGGAGAGAATATTCAGTAGTTGGGACTGATCAATGTCAAAGTCTATAGAGAGTTCAAGGAAGTCCCATAGTTTGACCTTTCCCATCATGTGAGAATCACTCATACATAAAAACACAAAATAGAGAAGATGATAGAAATTGGTTCAGGTAGCTCATGCAGAGAGCTCACATCTGATAAAGGGACAGGCTAATTTTTTTGTTAGAAAAAAAGGATAAAAGAGGAGAAGATAGTTTCAGATGGCAAGAAATACAGATGTTTATGGGTGGAAGTTAAGGAAGTTGATGTCAAGGGCCTTGCTTTTCTGAGTAAAGTAGGAAGTGATGTCATCTAATGAGTATAAAAATTACTTTCCTAATTAAAAGAACCCTGATGCCTCATTATTATAGAATTAGCAGAAGAACATGCTGTAGTAGTAGCAGTAGCAGCAACAGCAGCAACACAATAGTAATACCAGATTTGGAAAGAGAAGTCTTACATTTTAGTTCAGATTTATATGTATTATGTGCTTGTTTTGGTTATTTAGTCATTTTGAGGTCCTCTGTAGATCTCTATCATATAGGGTTCTATGAGGAACAAATGTGATTGATAATGTATACTGACATGCTTTTTAAATTGCAAAGCACAACAGAAATTTAAGTATTATTAGTCTTTGTTGTGGTTTGTTAATAACTTTCACAAGGTGACCTCCATGGAATATAATTTCCAGATATTGAAAAATAGTAAATTTTTACATTTTTTACTGTGTTCAGCAGGAGTTTAAATCTTAATGACATGTTATAAATAGGGGTTTCTAACTCTAAAACAACACCTTCAAATTTTGATTTATATGAGTTCACTGAGTGGTACATAGTGAAAACCAAAAATCTGTTGTTAAATTTACTAATATGAAAAAGGGAAATGGTTTGAACCTACAAAACTTGAACATTGCTGAATCTAGGTTTTTATTCTTTTTTAAATAACTCTGAAAATCCATTAAAGTAGGATTTGAGCATGAAGTCTTAAATATTTTATCATAAAAAACACTTCTATTCAAAGAAATCATAATATATCCACAGTATTATGGTTCTTATAAGTGGAGAAAATTATCCCAGTTTCTAAAATTCCTGATTAATCAATTAATCAACAAACAAACCTTTCAAAAAGAATTTAAATCATTCACAATTCTAGCCCAATACCTAGAATATTCTTGTTTACAGTAGGGATTTAGTAAATGTTTCTTGAATTTAATGTCTTTGGCCTGGGAGACATAGTTTTGCATATTATATTGTTCTTCTCCCTGAATTCTTTTGGATGTCAAGCTATTGGACATAGGACTAGGAATTACTACCTATAATGTATTTTACATTCCAGTCACACTTGCCATTTTATTATTCATATCAGACACTTAATCACTCTGACTTTAAATAGGTTGTACATAAGCCTGTAACAGCCTCTTTATCTTCTCCTCTCACAATCCCTGGTTCTCTTCATATCTCTGCTGAACTGCCTACCCCTCCACCAGCCCTTTCCTGATCCCACTAGCCACCACTCTCCCACCTTCAAACTCATGCCTTGTAATTCCAATGTTTTTTCAATTATGTCCAATTGTGACTTAAGGATAAAAGGAACTCTAAGAATCAAGCCCCTCATAATTACATAAGGAATCTGAGTTTTCCAGAGTTAAAAGACTTGCCCAAGGTTCCCAAACTAGTAATGAGTAGAAATAGGAGTTGAACTTTGGTTTTCAGACTCATGAACCACTGCTATTGAATTATGCTGACTTGCCTTTCTCATACAAATTAATTAAAAAGCTATTGTCATGTAAAATCATTTTTTTTTACATGTGTAAAACTCAGGGTTGTTAAGTTAGGCTCCTGTCTGATGAAGCAGACTTAAAAGTTTCCCCTTCTCCCTTAGTAGTAATTCTTCTCTTAGAATTGTAGTTTGGGAAAATAATGAATGACTGAAAAAATTTCCAAATAAGAAACAGAAAAATTCTTTAACAGTTATCTAAGGTTTGGAATGCCAACTCCCGAGGAATACAAAGGATTTTCCCCTGTGGCTCCTGATGATGATGATGATGAGGGTGGTGGTGGTGGTGGTGGTGGTGGTGATGTTTGTCCTTTGTTCTCAAAGATGACTATGATATCAGGGAGGTGATGACATGGCAAGTAGATGAATTGGATTTTAGTCAGGGGGTGTTATGCTAAATCACCAGCCTCACTTTCTCCCCGAGAGTCATCTGGGTCCAATAACTACATATGAATCAGGACAACTAGAGATGATCCTGGATTCAAGGCAGTCAGGGTTACATGACTTGCCAAAGGTCACACAGTAAATATCAAATGTCTGAGTCTGGATTGGAACTCATATCCTCCTGACTTTAGGACTAGTGCTACAGCCACTGCACCACCTTGCTGCCCTTATAATGACAATGATGATTGATATGTAGCTCCTAGAACTGTCTTGAACCATCATGTTGCTAACAAGGTATGCAGAAAAATGCAATGCACATAGTTAACCTTACATGCTTTGGGGAAATAAGTCTAGAATAGTAATATGAAGTAACTTAACAATAAAAAATATATAACTTGTAACAGGTCCTCATCCATCTCCTCTGAAGTAAAGGGGGGGGGGTGGTTGGTGAGCAGAAATAAGTTAAGGGTAGACAGGTCCTTGCTGACTATTTTTCTATCAGCGTTCCCACCACCCAAGCAAGCATCTATGATGAAAATAAAAGTCACAATCACATACCTCCCATTTGTTTCATTTTTATTTGTCATGATTTCCCTTGGAGATTTGTGTTTTGAGGAAGGTAATTGCACATATTATAGGCATGGAGAAGATCCTACCACCTATCTTATAGATAATATTTATATTCTACTTTGCAAAGGGTTTTACAAATAATTTCTCAATTTTATCTTTATAATAATCCTGAAATGGAAATATTATTATCCCCATTTTATAGTTGAGAAAACTGGAGACAAACAGATGTTAAATGATTTGCCCAGGATCGTACAGCCTATAAGTATCTGAGACTAGATTTTTTACTTTAAATACTCCTGATTCTAAAGATCCAGTATTCTGTCCACTATACCATCTATCTGCCTCTTTGTAACCTCAAAAATTCATGATGTAGGGAAAAACTCTCAAAGTCTTCATCTCATATTCCCCCCACTATACAACTCCTAGGATCTTTAGAAACTTAAGTTCCCTAGAATGCAGTTCAGACCAAGACCTCTTGGAATTTTGTTACACATCTTTACAAAAATTACCTTATTGTAGAACAATAAATTTTTTTCAACAGTTTTTTGTCATTGTCATTGTTGAGACAATTCTATCAACATACATGTCATCCAAGGAAAACCTCTTTTGCAATTAACTACATGCACAGTATTGTGTTGTTGAGAAATAAACACCAATTCCCCACCAAAGATGAATTCAGATCAACAGCAAAGAAAGTCATCATCCTTGCTGTTGGCCAACCTCCCTTCTTGGCTGTTTTACTTTCTGTATTGAAGTCACTTTGGCTTACCAGTGATCTGCCAACCTGAGAGTGTAAACTATCCAAATCTTTAAAAAACTAAAGCAACAGTGCTTATGACTTCCTTTAGGAAGCATTGATCTCAATACCAATTCAGAGCAGTAGAACCTATTGACTTGTTAGCAGGGAAGCATTTACACAGATTCCCAATTAACACTCCCTCTGGTTTAGTTCTCCAGTCTCATTAACTGCCAAATAATTCATCTGTCATCCAGCCTAGGGATCAAAGATTGCTGGCTACTAAATATTAGAACTTGAGCATTGGATCAGAAAATGGGATTTCTCTTATTTATTTTGTTGTGCCAAGAGACAAACCAAGTGCATCAGTTTTTCTTGTTGGACTGGGGTTAGCCTTTCTCAAAATTCCTTTCATTATAACTGTTAAGAGACGGTATGTTATAGTGGATAACTGCTAATTGTTTACCAAGTGAAACCAAATTTCGAAATCTACCTCTGGCTCCTTATTAGCTGTATGACTATGGGGAAGATCAAGGGAAGCTTTAATTCTACCACAAGATATGGACAGGTACAATCTTCATAAGTGGAGGGAGTTTCCAAAAGTATGAAATCATAGACCTTTGTTTTATCTGTTTGTGGCATGCAAGTGGTTAAGGAGGCAACGGGTCATAATGGGGAGAGGCCCTGCTTTGAAACCAGGAAGTTTTGTGCTTGAGTCCTGGTCCAGACTGTCTTATGAACTATGATTGAGTCACTTAACTTCTCAATATTTAAGGTGAGTTATTCCTGAAGTATGGTAGAGGGATTCTAGATGAGCTTTACAGTCAAAACTATTATCATATCTCATAGACATTTTAATTTTAATGATAAATATTGATAGATATAATCTGCCTAAACAAATTTCCCCCACTGTTTTTTTTTTTTCGAAGACAATTGAGATTCAGTGACTTGCCCAGCTAGTAAATTTCTGAGGCCAAATTTGAACTCAGGTCTTTCCAACTTCAGGACTAGTACTCTATCCACTGCATCACCTAACTGCCCTTTCCAAAATTTACTGAGATTCAGTGATTCCATTTCTGAGATCTGAACATTCATTATTTGAAAAGGAATGAAGCAGAAGTATAAAGACAGACAAATTTAAAAGTGAATAAAAACAGAATGTTTATAAAGACATGGGGTTTTTTTTGGTTATGTGTATATTTTCACTGAATTGAATGCTATACAAAAGAAATTTGATAAATATCATAGAATAAGCAAATCATAATGGCAATAATTTTCCATTATAAAAATTATACCAAATGACTTTGAGCAAAAGTCAATAATTTTAATGGTATCAAACAGTACTTTTAAATTTTTTTCCAGACTATGAAGTAAATTAGTTTAAGTGTCTGTGAAGAAACTGAAGATAAATGTGAAAATGAAGTGTAATCTAATTGAATGTGACTGGGAAAGTCTTGAGTAATGGCTCGTTGACATCTGAGGAAGTAAACAGTCTACCAGTACTATCTAGAATAGCTACATATTTCATGTGCATCCACTACAGTAACCCATAAATTGCTTTAGTTAAGAAAGGTAAATGGAAATTTGAGTTATAATGTGCAGAAGTAATTACCAAATGTGGCCATTGATCATTAGATTAGCATCAGCCTGCTTTCTTCAAAAAGTTATAATTCATTATATTTCATTGTAATTACCTCCCCTCACCCTCCATCACCCCCTCAGAACAGTGCTGCTTCCATATATAAAGACTGTAAATGCAGTACACTTCACTGTTCACAGTGCACAGGATAATATTATTACATAATTGAACGTTCTTTTCTGTGGGGCTAAAGCAAAGGGAAAGACTGTGGGTCCCACACAAAAGGTTAGATGAGATCCTATCCTTTCAACTCTAAAATCCTATAGTGATGTTGCCTCATTTTATTCTTAGTTGATTTTGGTCTGTATGTCTTCTATATTTAACCAAATTATGATTTTTTCAGGGACATTGTTTTCTATTTGTTAAATACAGACAAACTCCTAGAATATACAGCTATGATACTCTTAGTGTTAGGCAATTTGAATAGGGATATGACAAGGAGAGCTACAGAGATCAGAAGTGTGAGAATGAGGTTGCATGATAGCATCAGTGCTATATTGTAGAAGAGTTAACCTGATGAGCCACAGGTTAGACTTGATGAACCCTGATTCTCTTAGGACTTAAAATTTTGAAGTCTTATCTACATGATAATTTTGAGAAATTTAAACTCAGTACATTTTCACTGAATAACAACAAAATGAATTTCCCCTTCATATTAAACAAAATCATCAAAACCAGTATCTGTATATATCAAGGCAGAATTTTCTTGTGGGCTAATAATTAAGTTAGATCAGTCAGTGTGAAGGTACTCTTCTAGAATGTACTTTTGATTACTAGATTAAGTATGAATGGATAAAGAAGAAAAAAAAATCCTTAAGGATTGGTGTTAAATTGGCTAATATGTACCTCAATTGTTTATTGACTTTAAGTTATTTAAAAATAGTAACTTTGAATCCAAATTCTAGTTATTTATTTGATTACTTTAATTCAATTGTGTTTTTGATAAATAAGGTTTGGGAAATTCATGATTATAAATGTCTGGAGTCTGAGAGAGACTGCCTATCTTACTTTCAGGGGGAAAAACAAACAAATCAATCTAAAACCCCTTTATAATTAAAGGAATGCCTACTGCTAAACACATAAATAAATTAAAGATTCAGTTTTTTCACAAAAAAACTGTTGTTAAAAATAAATTGGTGAAAAAAATGTATGTAAATATTTCTCTACATATGAGAAAGCCCATATTTTACTTTGATTGTAGAATGCACGCACAAAGTACAATCATAGAATTTATCGTAGTTAAGGTACTTTCCCCCTCCTTCCCTCCTCTTCTCTCTTTTCCCTTCTTTCTGTCCACATGCCTGGTACTCTGACCAAAAGAATGTAAATTTTGATAGCTGAAACCTAGCCAGATATCTAAGGGTTTATAGGTCTCAAATCCCCCTGGTTCTCATAGACTTGCCAACAGAAGGTCGCAGGCCAAGTCCCACTAGGAAATTATTTGGGCTCAGATTGCCATATAGTGAATGTAAATAGCAACTGTTTCTGGTTTGGGCAAAAACCCTGAGGGTCTTTCCTCTCCCAGATTGATTTTCCTTTTTCCTGACTAAATTAAAGAGGTCATTCTTTGTTTCTTTTTTTCCTACTAGCCTGAATCATTGAATGGGCACTAAGACCTTTTAAAGACCCCAGCTTATAAAGACCAAGGTGTCCCATTTCTTCCAGGGCTATTTCCTTTTGTTCATTTGTTGAAGGAGAAATCTCTGTCCAGGTTTTTTTTTTTTGATATTAAGAAAATATTATTTGTACCTGTATCGTATTTTTTCAGAGGTTCCTCTGGTCCAGATTGTTCAGTATAAGCCCTATCAGATGCAAGTTCTCTCCAATTGTTCAATATAATTTCATTGTTAAATGTAAATTCTCCAAAATAAGAGCAATCCCATTCCATCCCTCTACTGCTCCTCCAGCTTCCTGCCTCTCAGGCTTGCAAAGTGGGGGTCCTTGACCCAAGTCTGATAGAGAAGGTGAGTCACCCTTTGATCCCCTTTTCCTAATTCTTCCTTGCACAGGAAGTGAGCAAGACTATAAATGTTTGTCCCCCATTCCCATCCACACTAGACTCACTTGGTTCAAGCCCAGTCATCTCTTATGACTGCTCCCCTTTCTCTCTTTCCCTCTTTTTCCTCAACCTTTGTTATTCATTCTGTCTTTACATAATTGTCTCTTCTTAATGAAGTTATTCTGTGAACTGTTTGTGCTTTACAGACCTGTGATGAACTTTGTAGGTCTGTGAATTTAAAAAAAAAAAAAAAACACCTGAGCTTTCATAGCTCCAGAGTCAGTCTTGAGTTCTTCACTAAGAACCTATGGGGTGGCACCACCTAGATTTGTCATCACTGATCCATATCTGACCACTATGCTCATATAACATGAGAAGAGAAAATGAGGATGGTGATTTTAGACAGTTCTCTCTCTCTATCTCTCTCTCTCTCTCTCTCTCTCTCTCTCTCTCTCTCTCTCTCTCTCTCTCTCTCTCTCTCTCTCACACACACACACACACACACACACACACACACACATACGTGTATGCCATGGCACCACATCCCTGTTGTCAGGGTCCCCTTCAAGGACCACCACCACCACCTCCAATCATTTTTGCATGAAAGGAAAAGACTAGTGAGGTCTACTAACTTCTCTGATATCAACCCTTGAATCAAGGGCAGAATCTGGAGTAGACTCTAAAGCTTTGGAAACTCAATCTGGCATTCTTTCCACTCTCTTACTTTGTCCCTCTATTTAGGTTTAAAAAGAGAATTTGAATAATGACATGTTTACTCTGCTTCCTCCAGATTGTCTATAAAACAGCAGAAAAGAGATCCAGACTGTCCTAGGAGGTTTACAAACTAATGATTTATAGCAAGGACCCATGTGGCAATTCTGCAAGGCTAACTCCTGAGTTTCTTTTCTGAATACTCTTTACTTTTAATATCAGATACTTAAACTGAGCTATATTGGCTGCTAGATTTAATGGCCCATCAGTGTTTTCCTTTCCATTAAACCTCCCATAACTCCAGGTGTTTATAACCTGTTCATACAGATTTCCTTGATAAAAGAGAGAACAAAGATCCTTGAAACTGTCTTTTCCCTTCCTTTACCATTAATATTTTCAATCTTCCAATTAACACTATAGAATTTACTGTAACCTATTTTCCAAATAATTATTAACCAAATTAGGAATAAAGGATTTTTAAAGTTTCTCATATATGAATTTATATGGAAGAACATTCAGTTCCCTGCATTCATTTTATTTTTTGCAAGGCAATGGTGTTAAATGACTCGCTCGAGGTCACACAGCTAAGTAATTAAGTGTCCAGGGCCACATTTGAATTCAGGTCCTCCTAATTCCACTGTCAGGGCTCTATTTACTGTGCCACCTAGCTGCTCCCCCTGCATTCATTTTTGACAAAAATATTGAAATATAATAATTAAAAAACATTTCTAATTACTAATGGTGCTCGCCTAATATCATAGGCAGTAAAGTTAGCTCTGTTGTTCCAGTAATGCTGGCTTTCAGATGGATTTGAAGTTCTGAATACTTGTGGATCAAGTTTGACCACTAGAAATATACTGATCAATTCTCAATGTCGTATCAGTCACAATACATTCTCTATACCCTGGAGTCTCAGGAGGACCTGAGTTCAAATTTGACCTCAGAAACTTCTAACTGTAATTGTGAGCAAGACACTTTACTCCATTGCCCCACAAAAAGAAATGCTTATTAAAATTACTAGAGATTAATGAACAGGTGAATACTGTAGTCAGGTCTATGCTTTAGGAAAAGTATTTTGGCAGTTATGTAGAAAAAAAGACTTGAAGCAGAGACACCAATCTAGATATTAATGAATTAATTAGGTCTAGGGAAGAGATGAGGAACCTCTCTAGGATGGTGGATAAATTGTACTATAGAGTCAGGTAATAATCTTGAGATTTACTCTGCAAGTAGAATTAGCAGCATTTTATAACTGATTTGACCTGGTGGGGGGAGGAAAAGAAAAGAGTCGAGGATGATTCTAAGGTTGCCAACCTCTATGGCTAGAAAGAGGGTTTGACTAATTCAACTCAAGAAGCTAGAAAGAGGAAGGGTTTAGGGATGAAAATAATGAGTTTATAATCTATACTATAATGGAGAAAGAACTGAGGTCACATTTGAACTCAGGTCCTCCTGAGAGTCCAAGTCTGGTGATCTATCTACTGCAACATTCAACTATCCAGACAGATGGAACTTTGATTAGAGTACTGGCACAGAAGTCAGGAAGACCTGAGTTCAAATCTGATCTCAGACACTTATTAGCTGTATGACCTTGGGCAAGTCACTTAATCCTGATGACCTCACATCTAGGTCTATCTCCAGTCATCCTGATCCATATCTAGCCACTGGATCCAGATGACTCTGGAGGAGAACGTGAGGCTGGTGACCCCTTAGCAAAGTACCCCATCACTGAAATCCATTTCTCAGGCTTTTCATGACTTCATCACTCTGATATCATGGTGTTCTTCAAATAAAATGTCAATTGTTATTATTATTATTATTATTATTATTATTATTATTATTATTATTATTATCTCTAGTGGCTCCCAAAAGATTCTAGGACAAGACAGAAATTCCTCAATTTGACATTTAGATGCTTTCCTTCTATGTCTGTAGAATACTTCTTCATATATCCTATTTTTATGCCAAAAAGTTCAATTAAGGACATTTTATCTTCCACAACTTTGTGCAAGTTATTCCTCATGCCTTTGATGAACTCCCACCTCAATGTCTGGCTCTTAGAATTCCCAGCTTTTTGGCAAAGTTCAGTTCAGGCTATAAATTTTATATTATTCCAAATAATATATATATATATATATATATTATTTTTCAATTTTATATATATATATATATAATTCAATAAAGTATTCCTGACTTCCCTAGCCATTAGTGCTCTCTTTAATCTTTAAATTAATTTATCTTTACATTTAAGTACCTTGCATATATTTGTCTCTTATATATTTTATCCCATGGGAAAATGCAAGGATTATTCTAGAGAATAGGTACTATTTAGTTTATTCTCTTTAAAGGATTAGAACCTGACACAGTACTATTTTTCTAATTTTATGCTTAGTAAATGTTTATTGAATTGAATTGCTACAACTTCTCTTCTTGTGTGACTCTGGCCCATGTGCCCATGTCCTTCCATAAATTTTCTGGAGGATTCCACTAGTTCTTTTTAATGTGCTGTATTTGGTATATATGCATATATTATAATATATATATATATATATATATATATATATATATGTCTATGTGTATGCATATGAGGCATTTTGACTATCCCCCAATAGCCCTTCATTCTCACTAAGTGGCATTTTTTCTTTAATTATATGTTCGACAATATTACTCAACTTAAATACAAATCATCATTGAGAAAACACTGTTGTCAGTTTAGACCCACCATATGATATTTCATTTCCTTTTGGATTCCTCAGAATTCTGAATCTTCAGGGACTGTGGCACAAAGTAATTTGTAGCCATATAGTTGTGGAATTATGGTGGAAAAAATAGGATTATTTGACACAGAGGGCCTTAAATCATTAAAAGTCCCCTATACAGATTTCAGTGTTTCCTGCTAATTTTGAGTCTAACTCAGTGGTTTTCCCATCCATCTTTATGTCATAATATTTTCTGAACAGTATATATTTTTCACTTACTTTTCATGAAACCTGTATGGGTGGATGACTGGGTCAGTCATTTTTGAACTTCAAGGAGGCGATTCTGTTTTAATCTGAAACCTTATGCAATTAGCAAAAGTCATAAACAAAGAATATCATTTGTATAATTATATCATAAAGAGAACTCCTTTTACATATTAGAAATCATAGCTATTTAATATAAGCCATTATCAGTGTATTTTTAAGCAGTTGTTGTTTAAGTGAGACCCCATCTTTTTCCCCCTTTTGCTATATAAACTTTTACTGCAACATTTATTGATTTCATTCATTCTCCAATTTCTCCAAATAATGAAATTTCCAAAATATTTTGGTATTTCATGGAAATGATGGCAGAAAAAATTAGAGGAAAAAATCTGGATTGTATAATCACTATATTGTATAATCACGATAACCATAGTTGGCTGATAAGACCCATTTCTATTAGCACTTGAAGGTTTATGAAGTATTTGCCTCACAAGTTAACAAAGTTTCAGAGAGGTAAGAAGTAGAAATGTTATTTTCCCTAAATTATAGATGACAAAATAGAAATTCAAAGAGATGAAATGTCTTGCGTATGGTTAAGCAAGTACGGCGGTCAGAATTTGAAATTCAAGTCCACTTCACCTTCTGAAATATCCCACTTGAACCTGATCATTTAACTCTCAAATCAGTATTCAGAATTATAAGAAGAACAAATTTCCACAATACTGGGAATTTTGATTCTCATCCTACTTAATGTTGAAAGTGGGGTCCAGAAATGTAAGAAAATTGGATTATTTCTCCCTAGCAGGAAGAATAAGTCTTCATAATATCAGGTCCTTAGGTAGACATGGATAGAAAGTCCTATCAAGGTGGCAGAGTAGAGTTCATAGATAACCAATAATCTGATTACCACACAAACCATCTTTATCAACATCCCCACCCCCTAAATAATCATATGAATCCAGATCCTCTAAAGAACACAAGTGAAAATAAAAGTTTCAAGTCTGAAACTAAGAAACAAAGCTTCAGGATGGGGAGGAAAATCTTCAGTGAAAAGATAAAAAAAAAGTCACAGTATAGAGAGAGAGAGAGAGAGAGAGAGAGAGAGAGAGAGAGAGAGAGAGAGAGAATAGGATAAATTACCTGGTTGTAGAAGAAATGAACTTCTAAAAAAAAAAAAAAACAGTCTTTTTCTCTTTCCTCTTCTAAAGAAAAGGATTTAAACTAAGGACAGTCACAGCAGATGAGAATCTTCATGTTTGTAATGAAGAAAATGGCACAATTCAAAATCTTAATTTAGTCTGATTCTCAAGGAAAGCTAGAGTCTGGGTTCAGTAAGGTCTGGGACACAGGAAGGGTCAGATTCACATCTGAGGCCTTAGCAATAAAAATGAATAAAAAAGTCAAAAAAGGACTTCTAGGGTGCCAGAATGACACAAAGTCAGAAGAGGAAAATAAATCAATAGCACTTATATTCAAAGCACAAGAACTAAAAACCCTAGCTTGTCCAAAAGAAAATTTAGAATTATTTGAAATGATTCAAAATTAAATGAGAACTATGAAGAAGAGACTTAGAAAAAAAGAATCAACATCAACACAATAGGTACAAAAATCTTCCATTAAGTACCAGACTTTGTTAAAAATTAGATAATAAGAATTATATAGGATAGCTAGATGATCTTGGAGTCAAGAGGATGAGAGTTCGAATCCAACATTTACTGAGTGACCTTGTGCAAGTGACTTAACCCTGATTGCCTCAAATTCAGTGCCATCTCCAGTCATCCTGAGATAGAGGAAAAAGTGAGACTGGTGACTTAGCACAGTGCCCCTTCACTCAGATCCAGTTCATATGCTTGTCATGGCATCACCTCCCTGATCATGTCTTCTTTGAGACTGAAGGACAAACATCAATAAGAATTATAATACAAAGTCAAATGATTGAGCAAAAAGAGGATATCTTAATATATATATATATATATATATCAAAAACAAGTGATTTAGAAAATAGATCAACAAAAATTATCTTAAGAATCTATGAAATATTTGAAATCCTCACAATAGTACATCCTACTTTAAGATGTCTTTAAAGAAAATTGTCCAGATATAAAAATAGTTCAGTGGGAAAACAGAGATGATCTACTTATCATCTCCAGAAAAGAAAAAAAATGCAGCAATCATCCAAGAGAAAAGAATTCAAATATCTAAGAAGAATAGTAATGACTGTATAATATTTAGCAGTGATTACTATAAACATAGGGCAGCAAGACAGTGCAGTGGGTAGAGAACTGGCTCTGAAGTCAGAGGGATCTGAGTTCAAATGTGACCTCAGATGCTTTTGCTACCTGTGTGACCTTGGGAAAGTCACTTCACCCTGATTTCCTAGATTCAAGGTTATCTCCAGTCTTCCTAATTCATATCTGGTCTATGGGTTCAGATGACTGGAGGAGAATGTGAGGCTGGTGACTTAGTACAACCTCCCCTCATTCACATCCAATTCATGTGCATGTTTTAACATCACCTCGCTGATATCATGGTGGTCTTTGAAAATGAGGACAAATATTATCATATTTTAAAAGGCAAAAGCTATCTACAACAAACCCGACAAAACTGGATATTATCTTACAATTTAAAAAAGAGAAAGTTCAATGAATAAGAGGCTTCAAACCTTTCTTTTGAAAGATTAGAACTTAAAAGGATCTTTGAAATATAGATATGGGAGACAAAAGAAACATGAAAAAATCAATATAAAAAATAACCTTATAAAGACCATATAATGATAAACTGCTGCTTAAGGTGGGATGGAGGTTCTTTCAGAATCCTATTGACATAGGGGGGTAAAACATAGTTAAATTAGATAGAAGACATAAATAATTTTAGTTTTTTTTGATAAAACTGTAAAAAGAAATAAAAGGAGGAAAGGCTACATTAGGGAGAAATGGAAAGGAAGAGGCAAGATCATACATAATTGAGGGGCACAAGAAGAAGTATATGAAAACATAAAAGGAATGCATGGAACAGGCATCACTTGAACTTCACTTTGATTTAAATTGGTTGAAAGAGAGCAGAATTCACATGCAGAGTCTCCTGTAGGAATGTATTCAACTCAACAGGGATAGAGGAAGCTTGTAAAGATAGACACAGAACCAAGGATTAATCAGAAGCAAAATAAATTCTAGCCTTGAAGAAGGGATAATGAAAAGGAGGAGGGGCCCAAATAAGTCCTTTCTCAGTCTTTAAATTTAGCCACCATAATCTGAGCAGGAATATCCACCCCCCCAAAAAAAAAGAAATAAAGGGGAAAAAATACTCAATGACTTCCTTTTTATGTATAATCTTCCTTTCATTTGACCATTTTAAAAGTAATCATTTGGTCATTTAAATATTATCTCCTTGAGAACTTGGACCGGTTTTTGTTGTGTTTTTTATTATTTTTTTCCCTTCAGGAGGTGAGAGGTGTTTTTATATCCAGAGAACATAATACCTATATGGTCCTTGGCACACAGTAAATATTTAACGAAACCTGATTGACTGACAAACAGACAGAATTAGATTACTAGCCTAGCAAGAAGTTCTTTAAAAGGTGAGATGATGGAACTCTTAGTACATATGTGCCAATAATGATATAAGATGATACTCTATAAGCATTACTGAAATTGAATTGATAAATGCTATGGATATCAAATACAAAACAGGCAGTTAAATTTGAAAAGAAGTTTCTACTCATTTAATTAAAAAAAGAATCATTTCAATATGGCATTTTTTCTATTGATGATTATGATGATAATGATGATGAAAATAGAGATTTCTATAGCACTTTAATAAATACAAATCATAATATATGGTGGTTTTAAAATTCTCTTAACAACCCATGAAATAATATTACAGATACTATTTTACTGATGAGGGAACTGAGACTAAGAGAGATTAAGTGAATTATCCAGAATAACTATCATAAGATAGAGATAGGTATTTTTAAATAAATGTATTATTTTTTGTTATGAATGTCCATTTTTTAAAAAATCTAAATTCCAGTTTTCCCACCCACTGAGAAAGAAAGCAATATGATACCAATTATACATGTGAAATCATGTAAAACATATTTCCATATTAGTCAATTGCAAAAAAAAATAGCAAGAAAAATGGATTGAAAAGATGTCATCATTTCTCTCTCTCTGAGTGCCTAGTACTTTTACTTTTCATCATGAGTCCTCTAGAATTCTCTTGGATCACTGAATTATTCAGAATTGCTAAATCATTCACATTTGATAATCATTATAAATCTGCTATTACTATGTGCAATTTTCTCCTTGATCTGTTTACTCCATTTTGAATCAGATAATATATCTTTCCAGGTTTTTCTGAATCTTATCAATTTTTATGGCATCATAATATGCCATCTTAATCATAAACCACAATTTGTTCATCCATTCTTCACTTTATGGGCATCCCTTTATTTTCCGATTCTGAGTTAACCACCACAAAAAGTGCTGCAATAAATATTTTTGTACATACAGATCTTTTCCCTTTTTCTTTCATCTCTTTTGGAAAAAGTCCTAGTAATGGTATCATTGGTCAGAGTATGTACAATTTTATAAGCCCTTTGGGCATAGTTCCAAATTGTTCTCCCAAGTTGAGTGGAGCAGTTCACAAGAGTGCATTAGATTCATTTTTTCCCTCTTTCTCCTGCGACATTTGTCATTTTACTTGTCTGTAATTTTAGTCAATCTGATGAGTTTGAGGTAGTACCTCAGGCTCCTTTTCGTTTGTATTTCTCTAATCAGTTGTGATTTAGAGTATGTTTTTTTTTTTATTTGACTACAGATAGCTTTGATTAGTCAGGTTTGAACCCAGGCTTTATTCACTTGAAATTCAGGATTCAAGAAACTGCATCATGATGACTTTTTATATGCAGCTGGGGAGCATTGACAAGGTAAAACAAAGTATTAAGTCTTCATTCTTTTAGTTCAATTATTTGCAGAGCTATTTTGTTGTTATTATTTACAGAAAAAATCCAAATGGGTTGTGTCTGGATTGAAAAGTTAAAGTAAGGAGACAGATGAGAATACAGCGAAGGCTAGAATTTCTGTGAGCTGGATAAAGATGTTTTAGATGGAACAATTTTTTTTTTTATTTTGAAGGGACAGCTCTTCTCAAAATATTGTTAACATATATATTGCATTAATTCTGATATGCATAAGAATTCACAAACTTCTTACATTAATGCCTCTGAGACGCTCAGATTGCAAAGCACTGATTCTGTCCAGTTCCTTCATGTAGTATTGCATAATAGGTAGAAAAGGATGTAGCAACAGCAAATTTGTTGCTGTTGTCCAGTTATTTTTCAATCTTGTCCAACTCTTCATGTTCCCACTTAGGGTTTTGCTAGAAGAGATAATGGTTTGCCATTTACTCCAGGTCATTTTACATATGAAGAAACCGAGACAAATATGATTTAGTAAATTTTCCAGGATCACAGAGCTAGTATAATTGCCTGAAATCACATTTGAGTCCATGTCTTACTGACACCAGGGTTGATATTCTTTCTACTATGACAGCTAATTTCCTTGACACTTAATGACACTTTTTGATTCATGACAAAAATTTAATCTATGTCTTTGTTCCTTTATCAGTAGAATGGTTAACTTTTTGAAAAAAATACCTGATATCTTTTTGAAAATTGGCTATTCAGACAAAACTAAAATACATAAAACCCTTTAGAAACATTGAATTGTTCCATAAATATGAGCCATGATTAATATAATTTATATATAAGAAAATTATGATAGGGGAGTTGAAACTAATTGTCTATTTCCACACAGTAAAAAATAGCAGAGCTTTGCTTTAAATCAAATCCAACTCTTCTAAGTTTGAACCCATTGGACTCTTTCTATGGAAGTGCTTTTCATATGTGATATAGATAAAATACAGTTTTTTATTTGTTTGTTGTAAAATATTTATATGCTTGATCACAAAGGAAAATTTGTCTTTTTTTTCCATTTCTCTTATGCTTTTGTGATTGTTATTCTAGACCAGTACTCATGCATCCCTTTAAATTAAATTCACAGCACAATGTAGACATAATGTTAGTGTGGTTTCTTTTGGTAATTAAAATTTCAAAAAATGAAAACTTCCAAATAATTGCTTTGCCCCAGGCTCCTTGGTTCAGTTATTTCCAACAAAAAAAAATGGATGCTGTTAACCAGCTCCATTATTGTATGATGAGCTTACAAGTGTCTCCAGGTTTGGCAATTGATATCATCTCTTTTAAATTGACATTGAGTTCAGATTTTCCTGATGTCAGCATTCTATCATTAGCTGTGCTTATAGGAAGGAAAAAAGTACCTGAATGTAATTAATACTAAAATCTCTTTCAGTAAGGCAAATGAGTATTTACTTATTTATTTATATATAACCTTTTTAAAAAATTTTAAGGAGCAAAAGTGGTTTCTTGTCAAGAAAAGACCCTTGATCCTATAGGCAAGAGATTAAAGTTTTAATCCAGATTCTAATATTTAAGAATGGATGATCTTGAACAAGTAACTTTTCCTTTCTGAGCTTCAGTTTCCCCATCTGTAAAATGAAGATAATGACATTTTTACTATCCATCTTTAACACTATTTTGTACAAACATTAATCTTAGCACAGAGGTTTCCTTACTTTGAAGACTTAGAATCTGTTTATGTCATATCATTAGTTTCTTCCTCTAAGACTACTTTTGTCTTCAGCTGATTAAAATAATAGGCCTCAAGTTATTTGATTCCATTCAAAGGTATAGATTAAATGATATCTATGTTCATATGTGTGCATGTATGTGTACATATGTGTATATAACTCCAGTTATGAAATGAGTTGCGTCCTGTCTCTGACATACACTGATCATGGCTTTGAAGAAGTTTCATTATACCTCTAAATGCCTTAAGAAACTCCATGGCAGAGTTGGTAGTCATCTGTCTTGGTAAGGGATCTGTCCTCAATGGGAATTTTTGCTGCCATTGAAATTACAGCTCTAATTCCAAAACAAACAAAATCTGTGCCAGACATTTTGCTAGATGGTGAGAATACAAAAGTGACACAGTGGCTAGAGTGTCAAGTATGGAATTAGGAAGATTCATCTGGTCCCAGACACTCACTGGCTGTGCAACTCTGTATGTAAGTCACTTACCCTATTTGCTTCCATTTTTTCATCTAGAAAATGAGCTGGAGATAGAAATGGCAAACCACTCCAGTATCTTTGCAAAGAAAATTCAAGACGGGAAAATGAAGAAGCAGACATGTGAAATAGACCTGAACTTACTAAATGAGAAGGCTAAATATATACAAAAATGCTTTAGAGGGAGGGAAAGGAAGGGAAAGAAAGAGAAGTGGGGGAGTAGAAGAAAGAGAGAGAAGGAAAAAAGATGAAGAGGGAAAGAGTGGGAAATGAAGACAAACAGGAGAGAAAGAGAAAAAAAGGAAGGCCAGTCTAGGAAAAGTATAGCTTCTACTTGGTTAGAGATGTGTGGGATAAAAATCCACTTAAAAAATATAGAGAGACTCCTCTGAGCAAAAAAGGGAACACTCCAAGTCTCACAAAGGTAGTGAAGAGCAAGGGGCTGCCCTGAATTGAATTGACCGTTAAGCAAGATCATATGGCCTAACACAATCCTCTCCTCCTTCCTATCCTCTCTCTCTCTGTTGATTCATTGGTTAGTCTTCAGAGTTACATTCTACTTGTGGAAAATCTACCCCAACAACAAAAAAAATAATGAAAGGTTTTTATAAAACATTACGTCACCATCCAGATGGTGAGAATAAACCTTCAGGATTATAACTATCTTATAGAAGTAATGTAACTTGTCTTGGAATGCAAGGCCTAGAAACAGTAAATTATCCTCCCAGTTCCTTATCGAGAAAACAGGTGACATTACAAGTGTCATTTGGAATGACAAAATCTTTCTCATGAGAAAAAAATCTACTCTCCTTCTAGTAATGAGTAAAATAAGTCTTATTAAAAGTTAGGAGCGTGACCCTCCAATTTGAAATACAAGGGGCTTTCTTCTAGATAGTTTAAGAATAATAGTTCGTTCTTTCTCAAAAGTTTCATAACCCTGAGAGGACTTCACGAGGAATATTAACCCTGAAGTGGTTTTATTGGGAATATTCCACTCAATCCCTCCTCTTTTTTAAATATATATATATGTTGCATCTGAAGTACTCTCACACTATTCTTGATACCCACTAAGATTCTATTCTTTCTTGGGACCCATGTTGTTCTTCTTGGAACTCCCTGACCAAACAACCCTAAGAGATGCTAATATTGCAAAGTCATTTTGTGTAAAATGAGAACATAGTACCCATCACCTAGTCGGAAATGAAAAAGTGGCTATTAAACTGAAATTAATTGAACTAGCAAGATTAAGCAAGGTCTTGTTTAGGAGATGGCTCTTAAGTTGAGAAAAAGGATGTAGATAATTCCAAATGGTTTTATATTAAAGTTGCTTTATATGGATGAGAATTAAAGAATATTTCAGTGACAATTTTGTGTAGTTAAAAGAATGGCATAGAAGATTCTTTGGCTTCCATCAACTTCATAAATTGAGGATGTTGCATTTATAATAATTCAAAATAATGATTAAAAAATTTCATACCTTGGGGTAAACCTAGAAAAGAGTAAAAAGTTTACTCAGGAAATATTATGTTAAAACATTAGAAGGAGAAAATGTAATAAAACTTTCCATATCAAGAAAAAAATGAGGAAATGGAAAGGGAAAATAAAATATGTTGATTTGTCAGTCATTCAGAAAGACCTTAAGATATTGAGGTATGGGGAAAGTTATGTAGAATACACAGGTAAGGAAAGCTTTACAAATATTATGTGATTTAAAAGAGGGACTCTTCAAATGTGTCTAATCTGGAAATGGTTGACCTTTCCAATCAGTCAGGTCATACTGTACATTGCTTATTAGATGTTAAACATTTTTCCAGGTTTCAGAGATTAATTTTTTGATAAGACAAAAGATACTTCTTGTTTTGGAGGAGCTCATAGTTGAATGAAAACTATAGTCTCTCATATTTACTATCTTCCAGAATAGTTTGTAAGACTTCCTTAGGGACAGTCTTGGGACAAAAAAAAAATAAAGTAGCTATAATTTGTTGTCCTGGGCTGTGTCTGAATTTCTAACAGGTAAGTCCTTCATTTTAGGGTTAATTTATTGCTATAACAATTATACTGAAGAAAATCCACTCTACAAATCACTATAACTTATTACTATAGGAATTTTTAATATGTATAATCTCATTCAAGTGGGCAGCTCTTAGTGTGGATATGTTCTTAAATAAGGCAGTTTTATAGCTATTTCTAAAAAGTAGTCCTAGAGAATTCTATGAATATACTATCAGTATGTGTCAGAGGCAAAATTTGAATCAGTGTCCCTCAATCCAAGGCTGATTTATACTATCAATTATTCTGCTTGTTGTTTTTCAGTTGCTTCAGGCATATCTGACTCTTTATGTCCCCATTTAGGGTTTTTTGGCAAAGTTAGCAGGATGATTTTACCATTTCCTTTCCCTGCTCATTTTTACAGAAGAGAAATTGAGAAAAACAAGGTTAAAGTGACTTGCCCAGGGTCACAAATCTGAAGACAGATGTGAAGTCAGAAAGATGTCTCCCTGATTTTAATCCCAATTCTATATTCTATATTCTATATTCATTGTCCCATTTAGCTTTCCATTATCCAGCATTGTCTCTTAATTAGAGAATTGGGGGGAACAATAACTAAGTATCTCAAAGGAACTATGTAATTAAGTCTTTCTTTGGGATCTCCACATCTTTCTTTAGAATACAGAGTGTACCTATTCTCTATTCCCAATCCCTCCCCAACCAATTCAATAAAGAGTAACCTTTGAACTCATTTCTAAAATATACAGAAAAGTGAGTCAAATTTTCAAAACAAACAAGCCATTCCCCAATTGACAAATGGTCAAAGGATATGCAAAGGCAATTTACAGATGAGGAAATCAAAACAATCCATAGTCATGTGAACATTTGCTCTAAATCATTACCTATTAAAGAAATACAAATTAAAGCATCTCTGAGGTACAACCTCATGCCTCTCAGACTGGCCAATATGACCATAAAGGACAATGATCAATGTTGGAAGAGATGTGGGAAATCTGGGACGCTAATACATTGTTGGTGGAACTGTGAATCATCCAACCTTTCTGGAGAGCAATTTGGAATTACACCCAAGGGGCAACAAAAATGTGCATACCCTTTGATCCAGCAATAGCGCTACTGGGTCTATACCCTGAAGAGATTATGAAAAAGGGTAAAAACATCACTTGTACAAAAAGATTCATAGCAGCCTTGTTTGTGGTGGCAAAGAATTGGAAATTAAGTGAATGTCCTTCAATTGGGGAATAGCTTAACTAATTGTGGTATATGTATGTCATGGGACACTATTCTTCTATTAGAAACCAGGAAGGATGGGAATTCAGGGAAGCATGGAAGGATTTGCATGAACTGATGCTGAACAAGATCAGCAGAACCAGAAAAACATTTGTAACAGCAACATGAGGGTGATGATCAACTTTGATGTATTTGTTCATTTCATCAGTGTGACAATCAGGGACAATTTTGGGCTATCTGCAATGGAAAATATCATCTATATACAGAGAAAGAAATGTGGAGTTTGAACAAAGACCAAAGACTATTACCTTCAATTCTGGAGGAAAAAGACACATTATCTCATTATGTAATTTTGCTATTTCTTATATTTTATTTTTCTTCCTTAATGATATGATTTCTTTCTCATCACATTGAACTTAGATCAATGTATACCATGGAAACAATGTAAAGACTTACAGACCACCTTCTGTGGGGGGTGGGGGGAAGGAAGCAAGAATAAGGGAAAAATTGTAAAACTCAAAATAAATAAAATCTTTCTTAAAAATTAAAAAAGAGGGACAGCTAGGTGGCGCAGTGGATAAAGCACCGGCCCTGGAGTCAGGAATACCTGGGTTCAAATCCGGTCTCAGACACTTAATAATTACCTAGCTGTGTGACCTTGGGCAAGCCACTTAACCCCATTGCCTTGCAAAAAAAAAAAATTAAAAAAACCTAACTAAAAAAATTTTAAAAAGAGTAATTCTTGACTAAGACTGTCCTTGTGCTGTGCTCATGATAAAGCTAGGTGATGTCACATCAGTCAGCATATTAGTCAAAACTGAGTATGATTGATTTCTTCACTCTGAGACTCTTAAGTGAGACTTCATGGCCTGGGTCTAAAATATCACTCCCAGATATGAATGTTTTGTTTAAACACAGTGGAGAGGAATGATATTACAGTTGGTTAGCATGGTAAAAACCCACCTGCCCAACCACATCTTACTTTGTAAAA
The DNA here is from genome assembly GCF_037893015.1 of Macrotis lagotis. Taxonomy (NCBI): domain Eukaryota; kingdom Metazoa; phylum Chordata; class Mammalia; order Peramelemorphia; family Peramelidae; genus Macrotis; species Macrotis lagotis. Next base: position 91,094,515 of record NC_133665.1, read on the forward strand.
ATAAACTTCCTGTTACCTCCAGGAAAGGAATAGGAACTCTGTTTAGTCAGGCTATAATGTCCTTACCAAAACAAACTCATCATAGAAAAAAAAATCAATTCACCTCGGTAATGTTTCAAGCACCTACTATTTCAAATGTAGCATATTTTGCTGGGAACCAAAGGTATAAATCTGAAAAAAAATAATGGCAATTCTATCTTCAGAGTATGTAATAGTCTTCTGGATATGGGGAGAAAAAGGACAGGACATATATAAATATATATGTTTGCTTGTGATAAAATAAATGTGTGATGAAATAAAAGGCCTCTCTAAGAAAAAGAGTTTCTTTTACCTCTTCAAATTTCAAGTCCACTACCAGTTGTATACCAGATTCTTTATGTAAGTACAACCATCCCATAAGTCAGAAGTTCTCTCCCTACTCTTAGCTTCAACTGTGAACATCTCTGAATATGTATATAGGGTATGAACCTATAAATTGTTATTTCTTACAAAAATATGACACAAAATATTTCCAAGGAAAACAAGAAATGAGTGAAAAAGCAGCCTTCACCCAAAATACAAAGGAAATCCTCAAAGTTACTTCTAAGCCTAAATACCAATCTCTGTGTATGCTTCTCCTTTAAACACAAACCTTGACTTCACTTATGTCTCTCTGCCACAGAACTGCTAGTGGTTATGGCTCCAACTAAAATAGCCTTCTTTTCTCTTGAAAATAGATTCTATAAAGAATCCCAAGCTGGATAGGTGGGGAACATGTAAGCCAAATAACTGGTTGCCAATATTTTTTCACTTACAAATCCTTATTGGCATCCCACAGACAGTCTTTTGACTAGTGGATAAAGACCTGGATCTGTAATCATTTGAGTTCATAGATGACCTCAGATAAGTATTTAGTAGTAAGATCCTAGGCAAGTCACTTAATCTCTGTCTTCCTAACTTTCCTCAATTATAAAATGAGGATAAAAATAATAACACTGACATAACACTGATGCCCCAGGACTTTTGTGAGAATCAAATGTAATAATATTTCTAAAGTGCTGGCACTAGGAGTTGTTTCCTAAAAGTTTATTTTCTTCCTTTCCAAGCTTTTAGACATGTTTTGACTGGATAAAACTTGAACCTAAAAGTAAGTAAATGGAAACAAACTAGAAAGCAGTGAGCATATTTATTCCAAAGCACAAACAAAATGTCTTAATTGTTTCACTCTTGAATGGACACAGCTACTCTCTTTTTTTTTCATAATGAAAGGTCTAATTACGTTTGTTTTCAATGGCCATTTTCAAGCTGGTCTGGTGGTATTTGTGTCTTTCTCAATTAGCCTTTTGCCTGAAGTTATATGCATGCCTGTTTTCATGCCAACTTCATTACAAAACTGTTGATGGTCGAGACTTTGGACTGAGATAATAATGTGATGCTTTCAATGTTAGACATTTCAAGCTGTTAATTAGCTTGATGTGAATGCTGGCATCATTATCGTTATTATTTTGGGGATCTGCTGCTGTCCTTTCCTCTTAAATAGGGCTCTGTTCAAACATTTTCAAAAGTGTCCATTTTTACAAAATAATCACCCTGGATTACTTTGCTGCCCTTGAGTAAAAACTGATATACACCATTACTGACTACATGAACCAAAACCTGATTTGAGTACAGGAAATGGTAGGAACAAAGGAAGATACTTTAGTATAGTTCTGGCTACTTACAGATGACTCTAAAATAGGACCCTAGGACTAACCTCATTTAGCATGAGTAAAACTTTGATGCTTAACAGTTTCTTAATCATCCCCAAAACTAAAAATCATAACTTTCTGAGATACAAAACTCATATATCTAAAAGGAATAGTCATCCCCTTCTGTTCTCTCTATATAGCCACTTTTTTTATATGATACCTTTGATCAGAATAATCAAACAATTGCAGTTTAGGTTACAGTCAAGTAGAATAGCACTGCTAAAATTAAAGAAACCAAAACATTCCCTTGTGGTTCAAGTTTTGACAAATATATACATCTATAATTACAAAGAGTATATTGTATATAATTTATTAGAGTCAGAATGGAATATATAGATTAAGATCTAGGTTTAAGTCCTTCATATGAACTTATGAGTTACAAGAAAATGGACAAGTCACGTAAATATTCAGGATATTGAATATATATTTAAGATTCAAAATTGTAGTCTAATTGACAATAGAGTGAGTTTTCACACCAGAAAGAAATTTGCCAATATGATGAAATAATAGATTCTTTCCCCAGAAAATCATATGCATGTGTTTATATTCATAGACATATATGTATATATACCCACACATAGGCATTCATACAATACATATGTGTATGTATATATGCACAATATAGTTGTACACATATGTACATATGCACACATTTATTTATGTGTTTAAATATGTATATATTATGTATATATGTATGATGCTTGTCCTTCATTCTCAAAGACAACCATGACATCAGGAAGGTGATGACATGACAAGCACATGAATTGGATTTGAGTGTGGGGCCTACGCTAAATCACCAACCTCACTTTCTCCTCAAGAGTCATCTGGATTCAGTGTCCAGATATGAATCAGGATGACAACCATGATTCTGAATCCTTTTTAGAAGGAACATATTCAAAATAAGAATACTCTAAGTTTCCATGCAGGGTTATTAGCTCCTATTCTACCTAAAAGAGGAAGAAAAGTTTCTACCCAGTCTCTGAGAGCAATTCCTGAAGATACATAATGGGAAAGAGACATGAGGTTTTCCCTTTTCTATTGTAGGGGATGAGGAGATTCCCAAATAGTGGTCTCACTGCTAGGATTTAGGGCTTGATGTAGTATTCTGGAAGAAAGTAATGCACTAACCTCTTACTTATTGGTTCACTGCTGAAAAATGTCTCTCAAAAAATGAAAACTTGAAGTGAGAAATTTTTCAGCCAGGCTAGAATTTCATAGTCTTTGTAAGAAAATATGAGAAAGATACCTTTGCAAACTTTGGTTCAGTTGGGGGACATTCATTCCAAATAGAGAGATCACAACTGGTTTCTTTTTTTAATTTTTATTTAAGGCAATGGGTTAACAGTGACTTGCCCAAGGTCACACAGCTAGGCAATTATTAAGTGTCTGAGGATGGATTTGAACTCAGGTCTTCCTGACTCCAAGGCTAGTGCTCTATCCACTGTGCCACCTAGTTGTCCCTACTGTGCCACCTAACTGCCCCACAACTGTTTTCTAATAATTTTTCTAATGTATAATCTCAAGTTCAACAAATCCAAATCCAACACACACATATTACTACAAATACAAATACACATTTTTTTTAATGGAGTCTGCCTTTAAGGAATTTACATTTAACTTGAGATACACAATAAATACACAGTTGAGGATATGTAGAATTTATACAAAGTAATATGAAGGAATTTGAAGTGAAAAGAACACTAGGACCTAGGGGTATCAGAAAAGATCATGTGCAAAAATTGGCAGTTGAGCTTATATTTAAAGCTGAGCTTTAAAGTAGAAGTGAGGAATGAGTGCATTCCAGACTTTGGAAACAGTTTAGTCAGAGGGAAAGTGGTGGGAGATGAAAACCAGGTTATATTAACTGAATTCCTCATTCCTATCATATAATCCAAGACATGTGTGACTTTTTTCCATTCTCAACATGACTAAGAAATCACTTCCTTAACTCTAACCCTCAGAATTTGTTCTATTTTCAAATACTTTATTTGCTTTAGTGAAATGAATTGATAGTCTTATCTAATCTCATTGTCTCTAACCTCCCATAGCAACTGACTGCTTTTATGACTTTCTTTAGTAAAGAAGTTAAGTCTTGAGGAAGAGAATATTTTAGAGAAGATTAATTTGACTAATAGAAGACCTATATTCTACTCTGTCACAAAACTAACAGACAGTGAATCACCTTCTGGCTTTGGTCTTCTATGTTCTAAAATGAAAGGAATAAAGTATCTGATGTTTAGCCTCTCATTGCAGGAATACGAAGATATACTCTGCATGTTTTGAAATCTGTCCATTTTGAGAGAGTACCCACCTCAATATTAAATGTTTAAGTATAAGAATAGGAATAAATAATGTAGGTGGAATCTGCAAGTAGTGTTGATCAGCATATACTCTTACATAAATACTTTCCTTTGGACCATAGCTGAAGGAGGGTGCCAAGATACTAAGGGAAGGAAAAAGTTTTCTCTTAACCTGCCCTTCTCCATAAAATTACAATTGTCTCATGGCAAAAACTTCTGAGCTATAAAAGTTATCTTTTGTTAATAAAATGACAAATACAGCAATACTAAACATCAGTATAATAGGTTCCAGTACAAATGAAATTTACTAGCTGTGTGGCGTTAATCAAAATACTTAGATTCTCTGAGTTCCAGTTTTACTAGAAAAAATAACAATAATGATTTCACATGAATTCAAACCAATTAAGGCTGAAATGCAAAATTTTACTTCTCTATAGTACTTTGCAAACTTTAAAGCACTGTCTAAATTTCTGTAATGTGTCCAAAGCAAGAGTCAAATACAGGTCACTCCTGATGCCAAATCTAAATGCATTCCATTTCTCAATGAGATAGTTTTAAAAAAAAATTTTCAATAAAATAAAAATTTTCAATTACTTGTTTCCACAAGCAGGAGAACAAGTTGGCTCTTTTTCTGAATGTCTGCTATTGTGACATGAGAGAAAAGATTGCTTTCCTAGTCTTTTCAATTTGTAAGATGATTTAATAGGCTTAGGAAAGTTTTCAAGTAAATTAAACATGATTGGCAAGAGCAAAGAATTCCTTTTACTTTCAGGCACATAATATCAATAGTGTAATAATAAGTGGGAGTTTCTACTGTCAGAAGAAATTTCATATCAGGATTATTTTTGAAGTTGATAGTCTTCTAATTAATGAAGTGAGAGATCTCAGGAACCATTCTAGAGGAAGACTAATGTTACTTTTTAAATCAACTGGTTGCTTTCCCTGATTTTTCTTTTTGAATCTAATTATAGATTGCTTTAACAGAAAAGAATTCTTGTGTGAAAATGACATTGGGGACAACAGAGGTGGAAAAGATGGGCCTTCTGAAAGACATGTCAATCATCAAAAAAAATTCAAAACAAAGATATGTCAGTCATATCCTGGAATTTGATAATGCTCCTTAAAAATTAAGCAAGCAAGCAAACAAAAAAACCCCTCCACCAATAATGGAGAACATCTAACCTGTGATAAGATTAAATTCAACCTTCTGTGATGGTTTGTTTTATTTAGGAAACTGATGATGACGCTGATGATGCTGCTGATGCTGCTGCTGCTGCTGTTGCTGATGCTGATGCTGATGCTGATGATGATGATGATTCATACTTTGAAGTTTATAAAACTCCTTACTAAGAACAGCTTTATGGAGAATGGGTAATGTAAGAAAAAGTGCCCCAAGTTTTATAGATGAAGAATTTGAATCCAAGAAATGAAACAACTTTGTCCAGGGACATATAGGTGAAAGTGGCAGAACAAGCATAAGATATGAGGTCTTCTGACTCAAAGTTCAGTTTTATCAATAGATCCTTTAACAATTTTTAAATCACCAATTTATGCTAGAAAGTATACTCAGTACTTGTAGTGAGTAGGTACTTAAAATACAAAAATAAAAAAAAAATTGAAGTGGAAAATAAAGAGGAAAATTTCCTGGGTACCATATTTAAATACTATGGGGAAAATATCCAATGCCCACTTTCCAACGCCTCCAATCAAAGAGAAGGAGGGGATCTTGGGGGAGGGGACTCTGAAGACTTTTCAGTTTCTGAGCTGATTTTTAAATTGGAGAATGTGTTTCTGGAGATGAGCCATTTGATTAGATGTGAGAATGAGATCTGATAATTCCAGTCAACAATACAAAAATCATTCCTTTGTTTTTTCTGAATTATCTTTTCTTTAGTATCTCTTTGGTTCAAGAAGAATGAAAACCTGGTTTTTCCTCCTTGTTTATTCTTTTTGTTCTTATACCTTAAAGACAATAATTCTCAACTTTTTAAAAAAATGTCATTAATTCTTTGGTAGTCTGGCAAAGTTTATGTTGCTCGTCTAAGATTAATATTTCATTTTATTTTATTTTTTGCAAGTCATTCTACTTAATTTTAAAATTATATTTTATTTTTCCAAATACATGTTATGAAAGTTTTTCAACATTCATCCATGTGCATATGTATTATATTGAATTATAAATACCAATTATATTGAAATACACTTATCCAATTTTATTAAGAAAAAATGCACGTTCACAAAGCTCAGGTTAAGAATTGATGCTTTAAGGCACCTTCCTGATATCAGCTGATGCCCCTTGATTCTATCCTGGACATTGTGTACACACACAAAACTGAATAGATCCCAAATTATTTGCTCAAATTTACTGCCGGTGTTTGCATCACCATTATGTCGTTTTCTCTGAAAGGAATCAAAACCTGGGCCAAAAAACAATCTTGTTATCCCTTAGAGAGAGGCATATGTTAAAACCTTAATGAGATGTCCTTTTAAAAAAGTAGTATTTTATTTTCCACAATTGAATTTAAAACACAATATTAATAGCTTTTGTTTCCAAATTACACATTAAGAAAATTTTTAACATTCATTTTATAAGATTTTGAGTTCCAATTTTTTCCCTCCCCTTCCCTCTTCATAAAATGGTAAGAAATTCATAGTTGTGAAAGAAGAGACAGATTAAAAAAAAAAACATGAGAATAAAGTAAGAGTAAACAGTATGCTTATTTCTACATTCAGAGCCCACCAATTTTTTTATCTGGATGTGAACAGCAATTTCTTTTGTTAGTGCTTTGTAATTAATCTTGGATTATTGTGTTGCTGAGAAGAGTTGAGCCATTCAAATATGATCATCATACAATGTTGCTGATACAATGTTGCTGATTAAATGTTTTACTGGTTTGTTCATTTGACTTTGCATCAGTCAATATAAGACATTCCAGGTTTTTTTCTGAAATCTGCCTAATCATCATTTCTTTGATGTAATCCATTGAATGTAATTGAATGTAATTCATTAAATTCATTTCCACAGAGGTATACTCTCAATTTCCAATATTTTGCCCACCTGAAAAAAATTATTTCACTTGTAGGTCCTTTTCCTTTTTTTAATGATATTTTTGGATAAAAATCTAATAGTGTTTTGCTAGGTCAAAGGGTATAGTTTGATTGCCCTTAGGCCATAGTTGCAAATTGCTCTCCAGAATGGTTGAATCACTTTACAACTCCAACAACAATGCATCAGTATTCTAGTTTTGTTACATTCTGTCTTTACATTTATCATTCTCCTTTTTTTACACAATTACTCAGAATTGTTTTAATTTATATTTCTCTAATCAAAAGTGATTTAGGGCACTTCTTCATATGCCTAAAATAGCTTTGAGTTCTTCATCTGAGAACTTCTTGTGCATATTCTTTGAGGATTTCTCATTTGGGGAACAGTTTGTATTCTTATAAATTTGATTCATTTCTTTTCATATTTAAGAAATAAAACCTTTATCAGATAACTTTGTTTCCCAGTTTTTTGCTTTCCTTCTAATTTTTGCTGCATTAGTTTTGTTTGTGTAAAAGTTGTTTAACGTAATCAAAAAATTAATTTAATAGAAATTTATTTTACATTTTCTAATATTCTCTCTCTTATGGTCATGAATCTGTAAGTCAATTAACTTCTCTTTTAAGCATTTAGATACTATACACCTTGATGCATATATTTTTACTATTGATATTTCCTCATTATCTATGGTATCTCTTTAGCAAGATGTAGTTTCCTTCCTTATCTCTCTTGATTAGCTCTGTTTTTGTTTTTGTACTTTTTTCTGAGATCAGAATTGCTACCCATTTTTTCCATCTTCAACTAAAGAACAATACTTTCTGCTCCAATCCCTACTTTACTCTATGTGTATGTATCTACTTCAAGTGTGTTTTTTGATAACAACATATTATAGGATTCCGGTTTTTGAACAGCTCTACTATCTGCTTCTATTTTATGGAGAATTCATCTCTTTCACATTCATAATTATGATCACTAACTAGTTTTCCTCTTGTTTGTCCTCTTTCCTTTCACCCCTTCCCTCCTCATCAATGTTTTGCTTCAGTCTATTATTTATCTTAATCTTCCCTCCATTCTGTCACCAACCCTCATTTCTTCCCTGCCTACTTTCTTGTTGGATAAGATATATCTCTATATTCAACTGACTGTATTTGTTATTCTCCCTTTGAGACAATACTGAAGAAAGTTTCAACCAGTGTCCATCATCTACTTTTCATCTTAACTTCCAGTATAAGTTTTTCTGATTTCTTCATATGAAGTAATTTACTCCATTCTACCTCTCCCACTTTAGTTCCCTTTCTCTATTTTTATGTCATTCTTTAAATTTACCTTATTTCCATACTGTCAATCTGTGTACATTACTTCTAGCTGTACTATTAGTGGTACAATTTTTAAGACTTATAGGTATCATTTTTTTCATGTAGAGATGTAAATAATTCAACTCCATTAAATTACTAATATTTTTATTTTACATTTTAAAGTTTCTTTGGATCTTGATGTTAGAGAACAATTTTTTTAGTTTATTCATTTTATATTATTACAATAATCTTCTTGTGAGAGCAAAAGTAAACTCCCCTCCACCCCCAAAATATGAGAAACCTTAAGAATAGTGAGAGAGAAAAAAATGTACTTCAGTCTGTGTTCATATTCCAATGACTCTGTCTCTGGGATGAATTGCATTCTGTATCATGAGTCCACCAAAAAAGATGCTTTAATATTTTTCCCACAGTTGCTATTAATAGCTGTATTTCCCTCCACTCTGTTCCTTACTACTCTCTTTTATTCTATTCTCTCTCTCTCCTTTCACCCTGTCCCTGTTCAAAAGCATGTTATATCTGAGTATCCTCTCAGATGATTTTCCCTCCCTTCTATCACCTGTTCCCCCTTCCCTCCCCCCATTCCTCCTTATTCCATCCCTTTCCTCTCATTTTTCTCTAGGGTAAGATAGATTTCTATACCCTATTAATAAAATGATTAAGTGTGTATGTTATTTCCTCTCTGAGCTATTTCTAATGAGAATGAAGAGTAACTCATTCCTCCTCGCCTTTCCCCCATTCCACTCCATTGAAAAAAGCTTTTTCTTGACTCTTATGTAAATCATCTTAGCCCCTTCTTCCTCTCCTTTCTCTTCCTTCCAGTACTTTTCTTTATCACCCATTGACTCCATCTTTTTACTACATTATACCATTATAGGCAGTTCCTTCCTGTGACATGTCTAAATATGCTCCTTCTAAATGATCTTATAAATGAGAAATTCATATGAGTTATCAGTGTCTTCTTCCCATGCAGGAATACAAGCAGTTCAACATCATTAAGGTCCTCATAGTTAATCCTTCTTCTCCACCGTCTCTATGGTTCACCAGAGTCATGTACTTGTAGATCAAACTTCCTGTTCACCTCTGGTTGTTTCAATAGGAAAGTTTGAAAGTCCCCTGTTTCATTGAAAGTTCATCTTTTCCCCCTGAAAGAGAATTTTCAGTTTTTCTGGGTAGTTGATTCTTGGTTGTAAATCATGATCTTTTGGCCTACCAGAATATCATATTCGAAGTCCTATGAGTCCTTAAAGTAGACACTGCCAAATCCTGAATAATCCTGACTATGGAGTCATGGTAGTTGAATTGTGTGTTTCTGGCAGCTTTTAATATTTTCTCTTTGACTTGGGAGTTTTGGAATTTGGCTATAATATTCCTGGAAATTTATCTTTAGGGATCTTTTTCAGGAGGTGATCAATGAATTCCCTCAAATTCTATTTTACCCTCTGCTTCTAGGATCTTAGGGCAATTTTGATGTATTGTTTCTTGGAAAATAAAGTCTAGGGTCTTTTCCTATTTGTGACTTTCAGGTAGCCTAATTTTTAAATTATCTCTCTTGGATCTGTTTTCAAGGTTGGTTGTTTTTCCAAAGAGATATTTCATATTTTCTTCTATATTTTTTCAAATATTTTTATTTCTTCCTAATGACTAAAGTCATCAGCTTCCTTTAGTTATATTCTGCATTGAAGGAGTTTTTTTTCTTCACAGAGATTTTTATCTCCTTTTCCAGCTGGCCAATTCTGCTTTCTCTGCATTTGCCTTTTGTGTTGCTTTTTCCATTTGGCCTAAACTGGTTTTTAACATATTATTTTCTTCAGTATATTTTTTTATTTCTTTCACCATGCTGCTGATTTGGTTTTCATGATTTATCTGCATCACTCTCTCCTCCCAAATTTTCCTCTACCTCCCATAATTGCTTTTTAAAGTCTTGTTTAAGCTCATCCATAGCCTGAACTCATTTTCTATTTCTCTTGGAGGTTTTGGGTACAGAAGCTTCAGTTTTGTCATCTTCTGAATCTTCCATGGGACCAAAGGTAATTTTCTATAGTCAGATTCTTCTTTTTCTTTTGTTTGCTCATTTCCTCAGCCTAGGACTGATTTACTGTAATTCCAAGGCTTTGGGGCTTTGGGGCACAATCCAAAGAGACTTTAATTGCTCCAAGGTTTTATGAGAGGCTCTGACTGCTCTCTTGCCTGTGCTTTGGTATGTGGATGACCACAGACCCTCCCCTCTACCCTGGAGTTGTAAGGAGAGTCCCTGCTCAGCTATGGTAACATGGTAGCCCAAACTGCAACCTGAATCTTAGTGTGGCAAACAGCAGAGTCCTGCCCCAGGGAGAGCAGAGAGACCTCTGCATTCTCCTCCCTGAGCCCCTTATATCAGTCGGCTGTGTTCTGGCAGCACAGACTGGTTTCCCTGATTCTTGCTACAGGTTCTCACTGCAGGGCTGCCGTGAGGCTTGGGGTTGCTCCCCACTCACTCTGGTGCAGCAGAGTTCTCTTCAACCTGTTCCCAGATGATCCCTGTGCCAGAAGGTCTGGAAACCACCCCCTCTGCTACACACCCAGGTGCCCCCAGGGATATAGGCACTCAGCCTGGCTTCATGCAGCTGCACTTGCAGTGACTTTTTCTAGCCCCCGATCCTGGTAGAACAGATGTTTCCCATAGAACAGATGTTTCCCGCAGAACTTCTAATTTGTCTTGGACTGGGAAATTGTATCACTCCATCTTTCTGTGGGTTCTGTCCCTCTAAATCTTGGCTAGAGTCATAAATTGAGGGATTTTGAAGTTTTTTGGGGGGAAGGAGTTTCCAGGAATTCCTGCCTTCACTCATTTTCTTGACTCCACCCTGGAGATCAAATTTTTTTGTTCATTTCTGATTACCTTTTAGAAGCTTGAAATTCTTCTATTTCAATGCATGAACATTTTTTTCCTTGAAATATTTTGCTTAATTTCATCAGGTTGGTGAGTCTAATGCTAGCATTGAAGAATATCATATTCCATGACCTGATCCTTTAATGTTGCCACTTCTAAGGCCTGTGTAATTCTGATTTTAGCTCCCTGATATATGAATTCTTTCTTTAGGGTAACTGGAAGTATTTTTCCTTGACCTGATAGTTCTAGAATTTGATTACAATATTCCTTGGAGTGTCTCTTTTGATAGCTCTTTTTTGAAGTGATTGGTGGATTCTTTCAATGTCTATTTTATTCTTTGGTTCCAGGATATCAAGGCAGTTTACCTTGATAAATTCTTGAAGAGGCTGACAAGCCATTCTTTCATTACAATTTTCAGTTAGTCCAATGAGGTAGATAGTGTCTTTTCTGGATTGATTTTGTAAGTCAGCTATTTTTCCAATAAAGTATTTTACATTTGTTTGATGGATTCTTGATGTTGCATTAGCTTCTATTTGCCCAAATCTAAATTTCAAGGAGTTTTTTTGGTATAAGCCATTGTTGCACTTTTTAAGTAAATTTATTTACTTTCCCCCCAATTTGTACTTTATTTCATTTTTCCAATTACATGTTATGAGTTTTTCAATATTCATCCATATACATATGCATATTTATAAATTACATAATTTCCTTCCACCCTCCCTTCCTTGCCCCCCCTTTCCACAGTAGCAAAAATGGTTAAAATTGTATGTGTACATTTGTATTTATAATGTTTTCATATTAGTCATTTTCTGTGTGAGGAATTAGAACGGAAGGGAAAAAAAGAAAACTATGAGATAGGAAAGAAAAAGTCTTAAAAAGTGGATGTAGTATAGTGTTAATTCAGATTCTGTGTTTTTTTGTTTGTTTTTTTGTTTTGGTTTGGTTTGGTTTTCTTTCTCTGGATGGTAGATAGCATTGTCTATAACAGGTCTCACAGGGTTGTCCTAGCTCTCTAAACTACTAAGAGGAGCTGCAGCTATCAGAGTTGATAAACTCACAATGTTGTGGTTAAGGTATATAATGTTCTTTTGGATTTGCTCTCTTCACTCAGCATCATTTCCTGAAATTTATTCTATGTTTCTTTAGAGTCTGACCACTCACAATTTCCTACAGAACAATAGTACACCAAAACATTTATATACTGTGATTTGTTTAGCCATTCCCTAATTGAGGAGCATCTCCTCAATTTCCCATTCTTTGTTGAATATTTTGAAGCATGTAGAACATTTCCCATTTTTTATGATTCCTTCTGCATTATAGGTCTAGTATTTGTATTGCTGATATATTTAGTTTTGTTGCTTTCTGGACATAATTCCATATTGCTCTCCAGAATGGTTAGATCAGTTCACAACTTCACCAGCAGTACATTAATATCTCAATTCTACTGCAATCTCTCCAACATTGCTCATTTCACTTTTTGTCATCTTAGTCAAGCTGATAGATATGAAGTGTTACATTATATTTAATTTGCATTTCTCTAATCAGTAATGATTTGTAGCATTTTTTCATATGATTAACTGATTCATTTGAAAACATCCATTGACCAATTTATCAGTTGAAGAAAGATATATAACCTAATAAATTTGATTCAATTCTCTATATATTTTAGAATTTAGATCTTCATTAGAACATTTAGCTTTGAAAATTATCTCCCAGCTTTCTGTTTTCATTCTAACCCTAGCAGCCTTGATTTTATTAGTGAAAACTATTTAATTTTTAATAATCAAAATCAGCCATTTTCCAATTTATAATGTATTCTATTTCTTCTTTAGTCACAAATTTTTTCTCTTTTCATGGATCTGACAAATAGGTTATTTCTTGATCTCTTAATTGGTTTATGGCGTCACCTTTTATCTCTAAATTCTGTTCCCAGTTTGACCTTATTTTGGTATAGAGTGTGAGATATGGGTCCAAGCCTAGTTTTTGCCATACGATTTTCCAGTTTTACCAACAATTTTTTCAAATAGTGAGGTCTTATCCCAGTAACTAATCCTTTGAGTTTGTCAAACTCTAGATTTCTGGAGTCATTTGCTGCTGTTTCTTTTGAACTTATCCTTATTTACAGGTCCATTATTCTATTTCTTAACCAGTACCAGGTAGTTTTGGTGACTGCCACTTTATAATACAGTTTTAGAACTGATAGAGCAAGGTTACCTTTATTTACATTTTTTTATCATTCCCTTGATAATCGTGACCTTTTGTTGCTTCACATGAATTTTGTTTCTATTTTTTTCTAGCTCTATAAAATAGTTAATTGGTAGTTTGATTGTTTCACATTAAATAAGTCATTTAATTTGGGTAGAATTGTCATTTTTATTATGTTAGCTTGAGATTTTTCCCATTTTTAACTCTGACTTTATTTGTGTGAAAAGTGCTTTGTAATTGTGTTCATACAATTTCTGGATTTGTCTTCAGAGATATATTCCCAAGTATTTATTGTTGTCTGCAGTTACTGTAAATTGAATTTCTCTTTCTATCTTTTGTTCTTGGGCATGGCTGTTCATATATTAAAATACTGAGGGTTGCTGTGGTTTTATTTTATATCCTGATTTTTTGCTGAATTTATTAATTGTTTCAAGAGTTTTTAAGATGATTTTCTAAGTTTTCTAAGTATACCATCCTATCATCTGCAAAAAGTGAAAGTTTGGTGTCATCATTGACAATTCTAATTCCTTCAATTTCTTTTTCTTCTCTTATTGCTAAAGCTAACATTTTTTATTTGTTTGTTTATTAATTTTAGTTTTTGCAAGGCAATGGGGTTAATTATTAAGCATCTGAGGACAGATTTGAACATAGGTCCTCTTGACTCCAGTGCTGCTACTCTATTCACTGTACCACCTAGCTGCCCCCAATGCAAGGATTTCTAATACTATATTGAATAATAATGGTGATAATGGGTATCCTTGTTTCACCCTTAATCTTATGGAAAATGCTCCTAGTTTTTCCCCATTACAAATATTATTTGTTCGTGGCTTTACATAGATACTAATTATTTTTAATGGAAACTCCATTTATTGCTATACTGTATTGCTTTTAATAGCAATGAATACTGAATTTTTCAAAGGTTTTTTCAGCATCTTCAGAGATATTCATATGATTTCTGTTTGTTCTGTTATTGATATATACAATTATGATGAGTGTTTTTGTGATATTGAACCATCACTGCCCACCTGGTACAAATACTTACTGATCATGGTGAATAATCCTACAAATAACTTGCTATAATCTCTTTTCATCAGTGTTCATTAGGGAAATTAATCTATAACTTATTTTGGCTTGGTTTTTCCTGTGTTAGGAATCAGCAATGTATTGATATTATAAAAGGAATTTGAGAGAACTTCTTTTTCTTCTATTATTTTAAAATAAAATTTAGAATGGAATGAATTGTTACTTAAATGTTTGGTAGAATTCAATTGTAAACCCATCTGGACCTAGAGACTTATTCTTAGGGAGTTTATTGATGGTTTCTTCAATTTCTTATTCTAAAATGGGGTTATTCAATTATTTTATTTTCTTTTCTGTTTATCTGAGAAGTTGACATTTTTGTAAATATTCATTTCACTGATATTTTCAAATTTATAGCATATGTTTGGGCAAAATAGCCCTGAATTATCTCTTTAATTTCCTCCTCATTGGTAGTGAGTTCACCCTTTTCACTTTTAATACTCTTAATTTGTTTTCTTCTCTTTTTTAATCAGATTAACCAAGTTTATCTAAATATATTGGTTTTCTCATAAAACCAAATCTTACTTTTATTAATTGTATCAATGGTTTTCTTGCTTTTAATTTTATTAATCTCTCTTCCTTTACTTTCAGAATTTCTAATTTGGTATGTAATTGGGGATCTTTTATTTGTTCTTTTTTTAGGTTTTTTATTTGCATGCTCAATTCATTGATCTCCCATTTCTCTATTTTATTCATATAAGCATTTAAAGATAAAAGAAAATTCCTCACAAAACTGCTTTGACTGCACCCCATAAAGATTTTTAATGAAGCTTCTGTATTATCATTTCTTTTGGATGAAATGGTTGATTATTTCTATGATTTGTTGTTTGACCTACTTGTCCTATAAAATTAAGTTATTTAGTTTTCAATTAATTTTTGGTTTATCCTTCCATGGTCCTATACTCCGAATTGTAGCTAAATTGTCAAGCTAAAAAAAAATCTTTTCATGTTGTTTTGATTGCCAGTCCCTCTAAGCATATTCTTATTAATATTTTGAAAGATGATGCCTAGGCTATTTTTTAATCATGACTTTCAGATAATTCAGTAATTTAAAAACTATCCCTTCTGAATCTATTTTCTAAGTTTTTCCATTGAGGTATTTCATTTGTCTTCTATTTTATTCCTATCTTTTGGTTTTGTTTTATTGCTTCTTGATCTCTCATAAAGTCATTAACTTACATTTGCTCAATTCTTGTTTTTGAAGAATTATTTTCTTGAGTGAACTTTTGTAATTCTTTACACTTTTGGTCAATTCTACTTTTTAAGACATCCTTTTTCTCAATAGCTTCTTGTACCTCTTTTATCATTTTGCCCAATCTTTTGTTTTTAAGTGTTATTTTCTTTAGGATTATATCTATGTGTTTGTGTGTTTGTATGTGTGTGTGTATGTGTGTATGTGTATCCTTTATCAAGCTGTTGACTTGTTTTCCTTGTACCACTCTCATTTTGTTTCCCAATTTTTCTTTTAATTCTCTAAGATCAATTCATAGGCATATATGTGTGTGTGGGGGGGAGTATGTATGTATGTGTAAGGAGGGACTATTCCACTGTGGCCATAAGCTTCATTGTGCTAGTACTCCTTTTCATTCTGGGACCAACTAAGCCTGAGATCTAGATTTGAATATGACCAAAACAACAGAGTCCTGTCTCACTGCCAGCAAAGACACCCCTGCAATTTTCTTTAGACCACTTGTTCAGCACTATTACTGTCTGTGGACTGAGATCTCCAGGAAAAGCTGATATTGCTTCTGTCTCTGATTCTGTAGCTCCCTTGTTTGGAATGGGTCTGTGCTGGCATGGCCTGTACTGGATTATGCTCTGCTCTCACCCAGATGGGACAGATTTTCCCTGTTGACATTCTAAATTGTCTTTTATTGGAAAATTATTTCCCCTGGTTTCTTTCCTCCAGGAGTTGTTTTATGCCATTAATATCTTTAGAAGGGCTTTAGAAATCTCGAAATTTACATGAACTAGTACCAAGAGAAGTGAGCAGAACCAGGAGAACACTGTACACATTAACAGCAACATAGTGTGATAATCAAATATGATGGACTTAGTTAGCTCTCCTCACAATACAATTATTGAAGACAATTCTAAAAGATTTATGATTGAAATGTCATCCATATCCAGAGAAAGAATTCATTTAAAAAAATTTGGTTTTTGCTTTTTATTTGACTTCTCATGGTTTTTTGCTCCTTTTTGTTTGTATTCCTCTTCCAAATATGATTAATATAGAAATGTGTTTAACATAATTATACATGAATAACTATGTAAATGTATATGATTTTTATGTGTATGATATATACATCTATATCAGATTGTGTTTGCTGTTAAGGTGGGGGAGAGAAAAGAGAGAGGGAGAAACATGTGCAACCCAAAATCTTACAAAAATGTGAATGTTGACATACGTATCCAGAGAAAGAATTGTGGAGTTTGAACACAGACCAAAGACCTTTAATTTAAAAAAAAAAAATGTTATCTTATTATGTACTCTTGCTATCTCTTATATTTTATTTTCTTCTTAAGGATATGATTTCTCTCTCAACACATTCAATTTAGATCAATGTATAGCATGGAAACATTATAAAGACTAACAGACTGCCTTCTGTGGAAGGGGTGGGAAGAAGGAAGCAAGATTAGGGGAAAAATTGTAAATTCAAAATCTTTCACAAAAAAAAGTGAATGCTGAAAACTACCTTTGAATGTATTTGGAATAATAAAGAAATTTAAATGTAAAAAAGAAAAGTTTTTTGGGGAGAATTCATGTGAATTACTGCCTTTTCTCCACCATCTTGGATCCACCCCTCCTTAATGAGATGTGTAATGGAGAAGATTTATATTGAAGTCCTTTATTGTTCTGAAGGGTTGAAGGGCAATTGAAATGTGACTCTACACTCAGTTTGAAGGAGTAGTTTGTACACTATGAACAAGGTTGATAAATGCACTATGTATTTCTCTTGGTGCCCCTTCATGTAAATTGATGACTGCTGCCCCAGAAAATGAAGAGCGTCTAGCAATAGGAAGACAGATTAGTTTAAGTGTGACAAGGGCATAATCTGCAACTAGGACCATCCATCATAGTCAGGAAGGATATTCCCTTTGCTTAAAGGGCTCTCAGTGCTTGTGTTGGCCCAAAACTTTAATGATTTCTAAAGTAACCCTATTTGGGTTCAATTTCACATATTTTCTAGAACAGGAGATGGCTTTATCCAAGTTATCAAGCACTAATTACTGCCACAATTTGGAATTGAAGGAACATTTTTATGGTTATAATAACTTGACTTAGTAATTACAGAAATTATGTTATAAAATCTGTGCCAGATCTCTCTCTTTCCATATTTCTACACAGGAGTTAAGATATATATTTTTTTCTATAGGCAGATAGCTCTTCAAAATTTGAGTTGTTAGAAAATTATTTTAAATGACCATAATCAAGATGAAAATGAGACTAAATATCTTGGCTTAGTGTGAACAGAACTAAAGTGTCCTTACCACCATTAAGGAACTTTGAGGCCTTCATTCTCATGGAGAAGTTTGTAAGAGTCAAATTTTAATCCACAAGAGATTCCAGTAGGAACAGTTATAGAATTTTAGCACTGGAAAGGATTTTAGAGATCATAGCTTTCCAACTCCTCATTTTATTGATGTGAAGACTTACTTAGTTCCACCTCCACCAGGCAGTGGAAGCAAAAGCAGAACTTTTGAATTCAGGATTTCCTGGATTTTTATTTTTTGTTTTTGCTTTTTACATCTATTATATGATTCCTCTCAAAATATGAATCTTGCATCCATAACTTTAGTGTAACCCAACTACAAAAAGGGCCATAAAGCATCTTGATATTGATGACTATTGTTGGAGATTTAACCAGAAGAGATTTTGGTTCAATCTTTGAATCAAAGATTTAGAGCTGAAAAAAGGGCTTAGAAACCATATAATCTAGTTCATTTTATAGAAGAGTGAGTCTCAAAAAGGTCAACTGATCAGCACAAGTTAGTAAGAAATATTCAATAAATGTCTAATGAATGAATGTGATATAGACTGATCCAACCTTGAAGGAAGGTATGAGTGTATCTTTACAGATGAAGAAGCTATGGTAAACACAAAGACATTCTTAGGGTCACACAGCTAGGAAATGTCTTAGTACAAATTTTAACTTGAGTCTTCTTGATTCCATGTCCAGCATCCTAGCTATCTGTCTTCTGTCTCCTTTTTGTATACTGTTGTCTGTCTGACTTTTATTCTTTCTCTCTCTCTCTCTCTCTCTCTCTCTCTCTCTCTCTCTCTCTCTCTAAATATATGCACACTTGCATAGGAAAAGTGTATGCAAGTATATACATATATTTAGAGAAAGAGAGAGAGAGAGAGATACACCAATATGCACATAAATATACACTTCAAACCTTCAGGAAAAGAATCATCATTCAACCTTCCTTTGAATTGTGTGACTTTTTTTCCATCTCTGAAGATATAAATCTCCAATATTTATTGTACAGATTTGCCAATCCATTATAGGGTAAAGTATGCCTCTTCCTAGGGAATGGTCAGCATCCATTTTGATCTTTAGTCTTAATAGACTAACATTTCCCATACAGGGTACGGATCACTGATCAATTGCAGAAAAATTGTAAAAAATTTTAAAATTTGAGACACTCAGCATTAGAAACTACAAACAGCAGTCTCTATTTCTATATCCCTCTCTTTAATTAATCAATAGGACTTTATCATTACTTCCACATTTTCTGCTCTCCTTAATTTTTTCTCCCCTTTTTTCTTGTTGTTTTGTCCCTCCCCCTTGAAGGCCATGACATCAGGGAAGTTTCATGACATACAAGAAACAGCAAATATTACCAAATATGTTAAACAAAGAAATCATAGAAAGAAATGCTATTTTAATTTGAAAATAGGGAAAATAAATTTCAGAAAGACAAGAGAGTCAGGTTAATCCTAAAGTGCATAATGTGGTTACCTAGATGCCCGTATAGGGAAACTAAATAATTAATCTTTTTCCAGAATGATATGGCATCATTAGAGTAGAGCTTCAAGAGTTTATCAATATAGATTCAGATATTGTTAGTTATTACAAAAAATTATGGGACATGTAATGGTTGAAGAATAGAAGACAACTCCCCCCCCCCCAGAAAGAATCTAAAATGGTCTCTCTATAAAAGTTATTCAATTTACTCTATTTTAAGAAGGGGTCAGGGAATATTCTAATTAGGTTAAGGGATTTTTGAATGACTACCTTCTCCAGGATTTTAGCAGTTGTGATCCAGAAATGTTAAATATTAAAACCTTAGAATGGAAAATGCATTGTGAAAAGTGGAATCATATCTGTGATTTAGTTGTATAAGCTATGTGACTCTAGTTTGGAATAGTATGAGTTAAAGTCAAGAAGAGCTAATGAAAAGGAATGGTAGAAAATGTGAGTTGTATAGTTTGAGTAAGAGATTCTGAAAGTACTGGAAAGAAAATCCAGACTTAGAGATAATTGGGGTTTCTTTTGAAATATTTGTTAAGTATAGAAAGTGGTAAAAGTATGTAGACAGAAGGTTTGAGCAGGGTTGACATTGTACACTAAAGATGTATTTTGGGAACTTTGGAAAATGGTTTACAAATCATTGTAAGAAAAGAAGAAAGTATTAGAACTGTAAGTCTATAGGGAGATATGTGTTTAGATGAGGTTGGGGTGATTTAAAAATTGCATTAAATTGGTACTTTTTGCAATGTTTGGCAATAAATTGATTAGAAAAATAATAAACCC
The DNA here is from genome assembly GCF_037893015.1 of Macrotis lagotis. Lineage (NCBI taxonomy): Eukaryota > Metazoa > Chordata > Mammalia > Peramelemorphia > Peramelidae > Macrotis > Macrotis lagotis. The sequence continues at coordinate 91,114,817 of NC_133665.1, forward strand.
TATAAAGTGAAAAGTTTGATATGAAAGGAATTGCTGGGTAAATGTTAATTTTATTATGTTTTTATTGATCCTATAATGTGCTAATCTAAACATACATGTAAATTGAATTAAGGGGTTTGAAAAGAGTATGTTCCAGTTTGGATTCTGATGATTTATGGCCTCTCCAGAGTCATAGGAGTCAGGACAGACTTGTGAGTTAGCTTTAGAATAACGAAACAAGAGGAAATTAATATTTTACACTGATTGGAATGTGGATCATGTATTTGGGAAGAATCTGGAGTGAATAATTATAAACAGTAAAGGTAAAGAATTGGTACATATCACTTTGATATCTCAAAATGTAGGGGATCTCCAATTTCCAGAAAATAGAATGTTCTAATATTAAGAAATATTGTCAGTGAGGATAGAAAGATCTTATAAGTGAGAGCACTGAGAAGTTAGAATTGCACTGATGAAGATAAGAAAAATTTGCAAACTTTTTTAGGCTTTTGAAAAGAAAATGATTTAAGGCTAATTTGAATATGACTTTTGGGATTTAAAAGAAGTATGGAGAAAATCTTGTAGTCATAAAAAGGGATTTTTTTAGCAACAATTGGTCTTAAGAATTCTTTGTATTTTAAAGTTTTAGGGAATAAAGAAAACATACATGCAATTGAAATGTGTGTACAATTAGTAAGCTTTGTATAATAACAATTTAAACTATACTTTTTGAGATTTTAAAATTGGTTTTGTAATAATAAATGAATTGAACTTTCACCTATCACATTTGTAAAGATTTTGTTAATTGCACTGATGAAGATAAGAAAAATTTGCAAACATTTTAGGCTTTTGAAAAGAAAATGATTTAAGGCTAATTTGAATATGACTTTTGGGATTTAAAAGAAGTATGGAGAAAATCTTGTAGTCATAAAAAGGAATTTTTTAGCAACAATTGGTCTTAAGAATTCTTTGTATTTTAAAGTTTTATAGAATAAAGAAAACATACATGCAATTGAAATGTGTGTACAATTAGTAAGCTTTGTATAATAACAATTTAAACTATACTTTTTGAGATTTTAAAATTGGTTTTGTAATAATAAATGAATTGAACTTTCACCTATCACATTTGTAAAGATTTTGTTAATTGCACTGATGAAGATAAGAAAAATTTGCAAACTTTTTAGGCTTTTGAAAAGAAAATGATTTAAGGCTAATTTGAATATGACTTTTGGGATTTAAAAGAAGTATGGAGAAAATCTTGTAGTCATAAAAAGGAATTTTTTAGCAACAATTGGTCTTAAGAATTCTTTGTATTTTAAAGTTTTATAGAATAAAGAAAACATACATGCAATTGAAATATGTGTACAATTAGTAAGCTTTGTATAAGAACAATTTAAACTATACTTTTTGAGATTTTAAAATTGTTTTGTAATAATAAATGAATTGAAGTTTCACCTATCACATTTGTAAAGATTTTGTTATGGAAAAAACTAGAGAATACCTTGCCAATGGGTTATAATTCTCAAGGTCCTTTTGGCCCAGAAAATTTGTGAAAGGCTTTGTTTTTCACCTGATGTTTATGAAAGGGAATTGATATGTGAGATCAGTGTAGTTTATTATCTGTTAAAAAGAGGAAATTATACATATAAATGTAACACTGTTATAGGTAATAAGTGTACATTGGGCTTTTGAAATTATTGTGTAAAACTAACTTTGATAGAATATCTTATTATCTTTGAAAATAGAAGTGTACATGAAAGAAGAGATAAAATAAAGTATAAACCAAAAATTCAGAAGATGTTTGCAAGTAAAAGATATTAATTATAAGGTTAGCTTTAAGAGAACCTGTTGTTTTAGGTTACTTTAAGAGAATGAAATGTCAGCATGTTCTGTTTCATGTAGGTTAAAAATTTAATGTTTTCATTATATCTTAACTGCCAGATACCCTTTTCAATGATATTGAATAAATGTGAGGGACTTTGGGAAATGATTAGGAAATTAAAAATTATGTAACCCTAATTAGATGACATCAATAAGGCTGAAAGGTGCTGTCAAGCATGTGATCTGCTTTTGAAAATATAAATTATTTTACTGTAATGATGTCAAACCTGGAATTAATGATTGTTAATGAGGGAAATTATCAAAGCATGATCCTCTGGGTTCCCTGAAAATTTTAAATGATGTGTGGAACCTTGCTCTAGATCCGTAGGTCCAGGTATAAATGTAATCATGGAAAGATTATTTTGTGAAATCTAGTACTTGATGTGTTACACTTATTACTGTTTTGATAAATTTAGAGCCCTCAGCCCCTGAATTTCCATACCCCACCCCCCACACCCATCCAGTCTGTTCCCCCTTGGAAGATTCCTTTGCTAGATCAAAAGGGGGGGAATACAATAGCAGGGAAGGTAATGAACATTCCTAGACCTGGCTCCCCTTCCCCCTGAAGCAGTCTACTCCCCTCTCGGGAGATTCCTTCCCTGAATAAAAACGGGAGAAGAGGGTAGCAGGGGGATGGTGGGGGAACTGGTAGAAAAATCCTCATCTACTTAAGCCTTAAAGGGAAAGACCCCTCCACAGGTGGCATATGTGATTGGAAAAGAAGAAAAAAAAATATCTAAAATCCAGGGGTTAAGAGACTCCTTTATTGAAAGGAAATCACGTTTAATGACTATCTGTGGGCCATGTGGCCTGAGTGATGATTCTCATTGTTTCTAAAGTTTCTGAACTAGTTTTGGAAAGCACTCTGATGGTTTAAAAAAAAAAGGATATCAGCGTTGTAACATTCTGACAAAGTTTGTATAGAATGGGAGGAATAAAATAACCTAGATGGTTAAATTAGTTTGGGATTAAACTATTTTAAAACTATTTTAACACTATTGTAACTTTTGCAAGGACTTATATGATTTGGGATTTTAAACTATTGTAACACCTTTGGGTTAAAGAAAATTGGTATTGGGTTACTAAGAAGATAAATACCTAGGTTATCAGGGATGTTTACTTATATCTTCTGGGGAAAAGCTCTAATTGGCTTTAATGTTGTTTAATAATGCTAACGATTGTATTTTTATTTTGGATAGAGCTTTTGGAATGTGAGTGCTGGATTCTCTGTATAAGGTATGGTAAAGTTTTTCTCAAGCTAAGCTGTTGGGAAGTTAGTTGAATTGTAATTACATTGGGGTTTTAAATGTGTCATGTATGAGATTGGATTCTGAGAATTTGGGTAGAGACAAAAGTGTAAAGAACATGGGATATTCATTCTGCTTTTGTTCTAAAGGAAATGAGATGTTTAAATAAGAATCTTAATGTTTAATGTATATTAACAATGTAGGTTTAATTTTAAAGAAGTCAAGAATGTGAACTTCTCTCTTGGTAACTGCAGACAGCTGATGGGGGTTTCTGAACAAATTGAAGTTGTGGGCCCTATTGTAAAGTAACTTGATGAATAAGATGTTTTTATCAGTTATGTGATGTTCTTTTGTAACTGCAAAGAGATAATATTTACAATATTTAGGTATCTATTGTGGATGTTTTTTTAAAATACTGTATTATTAAATCCTGGGCTTAAGGTGATTGCTTTGAAGGAAAATATGAAAAAGTATGACCCTTTCTGGAATAGATCTGTGGGTTCATGAATAATGTAATAATGGAGGAATTGCTTTGTACAATCTAGTAATTTGTGTGTTACTCTGTTACTCACAGAAATTAATAACACATGCTGGAAACTTAAGGCTACCTAAGATGTTTTAATGGTTTTAAAGAATTCTGAAAAGTAAATTATATGTTAGGGGGTGGCTAGGTGGCTCAGTGGATAGAGCACTGGCCCCAGAGTCAGGAGACCTGGATTCAGGTCAGGCTTCAGATACTTAGTGATTGCTTAGCTGTGTGACCTTGGTCAAGTCACTTAACCCAATTGCTTTGGGAAAAATAACCATTTGTATGTTGAGGATGGGTAGTAGGTAAACAAGTTTATGTATAGAAATTTCTAGCTATGTATGTGAATTGGGAATATTTTGGATCTATATATGTATATTCCAAAGCGGTGGTTGTTTGCTTTGAAGTAAAAGCACTATATAATATAGGAAAGATAAACACAAGATAATTTGATATTTCTCTGTGCAATCTCCTGGACAAAGGAGGTAAGATACAACAGGCTAGATGGAGGTTTCTGTAGCCAAGGGGAAATCTGATATACCATCTTTATATAAAGATAGAGTAGATATGATTTCAGACAAAGGGATGTCTCTAGTAAGAGGTAGGAGACAGGACTGTAGGACCAGTCATATTTAGAATACCTGGTTTTAGGCAAAGACCCAGGAAGGATAATGCAGGCTTTAGGTAGGGGGTTTCATTAATTGGGACTCCATTAAGATTATAATTGGAATTTAGCTAATTGTATTCACTGGAAGTTCTAACTAGGTAAAACAACCGTTTTAGATCACGGGACTTTTAATTGATTTTCTCTTATGTCAGATACCAGGATGGTCAACAAAAAGGAAATGCCACTGGATAAATGTCATGTTCTTGCAGCCAAGGAAGCCAAGATGTCAGGTGACTGGGATGGGCAGCTGAAGGGGCAGCTTCTCAGTATGACTGAGGTTGGACCCCTTTAACTTGATTTCCCCAAAATGACATTTGGATAATATCTCACCTGGAAGAATAAATCTGGCCTAAGACATTTGACTTACCCATGTGGGCTCTGCCTGGACACTGACATGTAATACTTATATCTATAAAGGAATTTCCCTTTAATATCCTGGATCTTCATAGTTAGTTACTAAGCAAACTAGAAAAAGAAATTTTAGGTGAATTGGATCTACTAGCCAGAGATAGGTTAGGTGTGTTAGGTGTGTGGCTCTGACATCTGCTAACAGCTACATGTTAAGATAGGAATTAAGTTTCTTTAATTTTTAGAAGGGATATTTAGGTAAGAAGAAGAATGGGAAATTCTTAGGATAGTTATAGTTTTAAGGCCTAGCTTAAGGAAAGGAATGTGAGTCAGATAAGTATATCAGGAAAAGGAAAATCAATGGTATATTTGAGAATATTTTGAAAAATTTCATTTTGGTTAAGGATGTTTGAGCCATTATTGTAATAAGAGCAAAGGCTAAGATTGTTTTATTTTTAAACCATATGCTGGGTACTCTGAACTAAGATGATTGTTGAATGTATGTTACATGCTTAAGACAGTATGACAATTCTCATTGGGAGTTTGCTCATATAGTAAAACACTAATGAAAGCTTATTGTGTTAAAATTAAGTATGTGCATCAATATGGCAATAAGGCAAAATGTAAATTGCAATAAGCCCCAAAATCTCATTGTCTTGTGATGAATACATGTGTTTTGATCTAAGTAAAATGTTAAGCAGATTCTTTACCAGAAGACAAAATCTCAACTAGTGACCTGAGCTGGAAAGGACTTTTTGGAAAAGATTCAGAAGATGCAGAAGGACATCAGAGGTCTCCAGGAGAGAAGAGAAGAAAGGAAAGACACTGGACCAGTTCATCTCTACCATTTCTCACCAATATCTACATTGTATAGCCTAGGGATCTGTTTTTGTAACCTCCCCTTGATAATGTAAGTGTGACACCCCTACTTATGCCCTTCTCCCTGTGAAAAGGAGGAGAGGCAGGGTGCAGATGTTCTCCAGTGAAAGAAAAGGAGGAAGACTATTGGGTGGTATGTTTATATCCTATCTAAGGAGAGTCTCATCTCTGATGTAACTGGCCTGGACAACTTAAAGCGATAGGTGGATTGAGATGTAATGATGATACCTGGATCCTTTGTAAAGATGTTTGTAGTTCATGCTTATCCAGGTTATGAAGATGATAACTCAAGGGTTTGAGTTATTTTGAAAAAAAAAGTAGGAAATGAAGTACAATATCAATGTTTGTGAAATTCCTGTATAGAAAGGGGTCCCTGACATCCTTCTGGGCCCTGAGAAATTCCTTAGAAATATAACTTTGGCTAGGCACCTTTGGGTCTGAAAATAGTCTGATAGGACACAAGGGGTCATGGATATACCATAAAATTATCTAAAGATTTACAAAGCACCCTTGTTAGCCTAATTGTCTTGCTGTATCTGTTAAATTCCAGGACTACCTCCCCCTTCCCCAGATGCGACTGGAACCATAAGATAGTAAATTCCTGACTCCCCCCATCTCAGACAATCATTACACAAAGACCCTGACCCTTTCTCACCCCTATCTATACTGAGTCATATGTTTACATGTTTGTATTAGTATAACAAGATAATATATCTAACTGCTGACTTTGCTTCTGTATCCTGCTTGCTCTAATTCCTCCCCCCCCCCTCAAAACACTATAAAAACCCTGTCCCCTGAACACTTAGGGACTATCTGATCTGGGTACTCAATCCCCAGACAGTCCTCGGGAATATTAAAGATCTCCAACCTTATCAAATTTTGGTCTCCGTCTCACTCTTTGGGTACAACAAAATGAGGATGGAAAGGTTTCAGAAAAAGCTGTGAAGATTTTTATGAACTGATGTAAAAAAGTGAAAAGAACTGGGAGAAAAAATATTCGATAGTAACCACATTATAAAGATAATAAACTTTGAAATACTTAGAAACTTTAATCAATGACTAACCAAAATTCCGAAACACTTATAAGGAAACATGTATCCATCTCTATTTAAAAAGAAATGATGGATGCAAAGTATAATTTGAGGCACTTTCTTTGTACCTTTGTTTGCTTGGTTTATTTTTTTTCCAATATAGATAACATGGGAATTTTTTTAAACTACAAATTTTTAATAAACGTTTTATTCTCATCTTCTCAATGGTTTGGAGGAGAAAGAAAAAAGGGAGGGGGTGAAACTGAAAATAAAATAAAGCAGAAATTTTTTTTCAAAACAAATACACTAGGGATTCTGAAAGATAAGGGTGATACATTTCATTAATGGGGGAACAACCTATACAAAACTACAATGGTGAGAAATGAAATGTTAATGATGGGGAAAATCAAATTGGTCTAGTTTGATTGAAAAATAAATTCCATGAAGATAAGAAAGAAATAAGCCTGGAAGAGGTAGGTAAATGCTTGATGATAAAGTGTTTTAAATACTAGACTTAAGAGTTAGTATTTTTAAAAATAGAAATGATAGGGAGACTTGTAAGATTTCTGATCAATAATATGGCATGAAAAGACTTGTTTTAGAAATATTTGCAGTTTTTTTGTTTTAAAAAATCATTAGAAAGGGAAGGGACTAGAAGTAGGGAGAGACTAATCAGTCATTATAATAATCTAGGCAAGAGGTGATAGATGAAGACTCTGAACTATCAAACTATCAATAAACAATTATTTAGGCCTTATTTGTATTAGACTTTCTTCTTGACACTGAAAATACAATAAATAAATAAATTAATTAATAAAAGTTTCTGTCCTCAAGGAATTTACTTTCTAGTTGGGGAAAGACGAAACATATTTAAATTTATGCATAATAAATATTAAAACATTTTTCTAGGAGAGTATGCCAGCAACTGAAAGTATGAGGAAAGACTACATGGAGAAGATGGTGTTTGTGTTAAATTTTAAAGGAAATCAAGAGTATTCTAAGGAAGAGAGGTATTTCAGTTAATATCATAAATACATTCTCTCTTCAGTAAAAAATTGTGCAACATAATAGATAGGAAGGATGACAAGATGACATCTAATTGATTATGGATGGAGGAGAAGGAAGAGTCTTCAACTATCTTGTTTTTAACTCTCATTAATCAGTGACATACAACATCAGAGTTTTGTACACACCCATTGCATTGTACAAGAAAGCAAACTTCCTAGTTGCCATAGTAACTAGTAACCATTTAGTTACCATAATAGGAAATGCAAACTAGAATTAGTTTGTGGAGTAGCTTTAATAGCATTTCTGAGGTCCTATTGGGAATTATCACTTCTAATTTATTATAGATTTGAAATATCCTTTTGTTTATTCTTAAATCACAATTTTTCATTTCCTTTATTTTCACTGAAGATATATATGCTATGATTTCTTTATCTTTCTGGTCCTCAAATAATTTTTATACTTCCTTGGGTGGAAGGCAGCTGAAGACAGATTACTAGCTGTGTGATCCTGGGCAAGTCACTTAATCCTGTTATCCTTAATTCTTCATGTATAAAATGAGCTGGAGAAGGAAATCACAAAGCATTTCAGTATCTTTGTGATGAATATACAAAATGGGATCATGAATAGTCAGACACAAGTGAAATGATTTTATAACATCATCACCACCATCTATGATATATATTCCATTATATATAACTAAAATATTATTCAAATCCAGATAAATTTGGTAATATAGTGATTTATTTTTAAAATGTAATGAGATGGCATCAACCATTAAAAAAAGGTCATCTAATTCTGAATTTTAAATTTCTAAAATTTCATGTCTCTTTGAAAGCATTTGTTAAGATGGAGGGCAATGTGTCAGTCAGGAGGTTTCTCTTTCTAGGAAAAAAAAAAACTCCAGAATATGGCATGTTCTAGATTCCATCGCTATGGAAGACATAAGGGACAGAAACTAACACAACTTAAATGCTCCAGTAGCTTTATTGCCCATGAGGGATAAATGCTTCCATGATCCTGGTAAATTACAAAATATTTGTTTATAGTAATTAAATATATCCTAAAAATAGAGGCAGGGAAGGTCAGAAGAAAAGAGAAATGATTTAAAACCTATTTTATGAGTTAGACTAATGTCTTTCAATGTCAATGATTTGCAGATTAAATATGAATTCAAAAATGTTTTACCAAACATTTAATATGCTCTTAGAATTGAAGACAATGTAATGTTGAAAGAAATTTTTATCTTATTGATAGCTGTCTTCTAGTATCTGAAGGGTTGTTATACAGAAAAAGTAACTATTCTATGTAGCTCTGTGCATAAATAGGATCAATGGAGTTGATGGGTTGAAGTTGTAGAGAAGAGGATTTTGGTTCAGTTTAAACAAGGGAATACTTTCCAACAACTAGAGTAGAATTATTTGAACTATGTAATGTGATGCTTATTTTGTTTTGTTTGTTTTTGTTGCTGGTAGCTATCAAGCAAAAAGAAGTTGACTAACAGTCACAGAATGTTTAAGAGAAGATTCAAAAGGCAGTTAGAAGAATAGTTCTAGATGGTTAAGAAAGCATAAATCTATGAATCTAAAGAAATATAACCCAGGCTATGGTGATCTGTTGGGAAATTTTATAAAAGTACTCACACTTATTAATGTTTTTAATGTTTACATAGAATACATAGCAGACTAAAAGATTATATAATATAATAATTTTAGAGTTTAGTCTATTGCTTTAAATTTGATAAACCTTTATTTCCTTTATATGTACTCCGGAAATGTGTTATGTGATATATAGATTTTTGTTGGTTGCTTTCAATAGATTCAGGACTTAACAAGTGAGAAGAAACCACTGATCAGTCATTCTTATAGAGAACTAAATGAAGGATTTTTTGGAGGACAATGTCATTAGGACCTTTACCTATTTGTCAATATCCCATCTATGTGAATGGAACTCAGAATGGGAATGATTTTAATCCCACCTCAAACACTTTCATTAGTGACAGTTTTCATGAAAGATTTTCAAAGAAAATCAGAAATCCCTTCTGTAGACAAAGTTGTCATTCACTTTCCCAAACCTCTAGATTTGGGAGTGACACCAAGAAGCAAGAATTGTGTCTTTTGGGTAATGACATTACTGTACTTCCTGAAGAGAAGAACATTTATGTGGATTCTTTTTCACATTATCCTCCTGGCTCCAAGAATGTATTGTCTGATAATGCCTCTAATCAGACCAGTCCTCTGAGATATCAAGCCATCCAAGAACTTCTGAAACATTGTTCTGGGAACATTCAAGATCAGTCCCATGAAGTGTCTTCAGGATATTTTAAAGAACAGGTGGTTATAAAATTCAGAAGAGCTCTTTATTTTTCTGGGCTTTGGGTATTATATGTCAGGGGTGGTGGATTCTATAGGCATATTTCAGCAGACTATTTCCTGAGAAACCCAAACTGTCTACAGCGACTAATCCCATGGTTGAAACGTGAGCTGATAGCTATTTATGGTGACTATGGATACACAGCAAAAAATATCCTTACTATCATCCTCCAGAACATGACTGAGCATGATCTAAACAGCCAGACCTTTACTGAAATTTTGGGACCCTATCTCTTGCAATTCACTGAACACTTCTTACATGAGTTCATCAGTTTTGCTCGGTCACCTTTCAACATGAAAACATATGACCAGCGAGCCATTTATGAGTGTCCTTCTCCTTCAAATGGAAGAGGAAATCTATTCACCATTTCACCTACTAACGACAAGTTGACTTTACCAACATTGGAAAATTATGCAGAGATGGCCAAAACTGTCCATGATCCATGGAATAAAGAAGTATTGCCTCTCTCAAGCTCAAAGCATTACATGGCATCTGAGTTATCTGAAGAAAATCTAGGAGAGTCTACTAGGACCAGAAATAAACATCACCTTAGAACCCAAATCATGTCTGAGTCAGGAGATAGCAAAGGTGTGATTTCATCACAGAGCTGTACCCACATTTCTCATCTTAAATCAATGGGTGGAGATGCTATAGGTTTGTTAGAATCTGGCAGCCAGAGATACACCTCTGAAGAAAAAACAGAGGGGAGGAAGCTGCAGTTTGAAGAAGACAGGTTTTTAGGAGAAAATAGAGCTAATTACTCCATATCAGATAATTCAACCACTTCAAATTTTAACCCAAGAGAAAAAAATTTATTGGACATTTGTCAGACATTGAAGACTCAGGAGAAAGAACGAGAAAAGAACAAAAATCCTGATTCCTTTGGTAAGATCTTTCGAAGAAGCTCTTCCATGATAAAGGAAGCACAACAACCCTTATTAGGAAACACATCACAAAAGAAAGATCAGACTCTGAGCTGCTTTTCAGAAAATGCCTATTCATATAGGAGGCTCAATCAGAAAGACCAGAGAAAAAATGCCTTGAGGAAGGAGATGTTAAATTATCAACCATTCTGTCAAGGTAGAGAACTAAATTCACGACCCCTCAGAAGGTTGAAAAGTTCATTGTTCAGGGATCCCAAAAATTGTCTTAAAAAAGGTCTACGTCAAAGCACTGAAGACAAGCCCGTTTTGTCACATCACCATAAAAAGAGAAGGTCACCAATCAGAGATCACAGTGATAAGGGCTTGAGAGAACGCTATACAAGTGAACCTTTATTGACTATATCCTGTGAAGCTCAGGAAGGTGATAAAAGTGATGGTGGCTATCAACCTTTTAGGAGAACTGTTTTAGCTAGTACAAGAGAGCTTATTACTCCTAGGTTAAGAGACCAACATCTTTGCAACAGAGAAAAAGCATTTAGAGTAAAAAGTCCCAATGTCTGCCTCCATCCTGAGAATCATATACCAAATTGTCAGTGCTTGAAGAAGTCAGGGACATTGTGTGCAGGAATCATCTCATCACGACATGAAATAATGGGAAAGAAAAGAAGATTCAAAAGTCAACATTCAGAGAAGGAAAATAATGAAATAATGCCTAACTCATTTCCTACTCCAGCTCAGATGTACCAGATCCAACAGTCTTCTTTCTACTGTAGATCAGGGCTCCCTAAATGTATCAGCCCTACAACCCAAGCCCCCAAGGATTCCTTGAATCATATCAAAAAGCAGGAAAAATGTGACCAGAAGCTGAAGGCAGCAGAATCTGTGAGTATAGGTAGTTCTTTGAGAGAAAACATATGAACCAACAAAGTACGAATGACTGAAGTGACTTGTTTCATTATTTTTATCATTGGAAATAAGTTCATTTTGTTATATTAATAGAATAAAAGATATATAACTCGCATTTTGTTTTAAAATTATCCTTAAACTATGTGACATTTAAATCTTCAGTTGGTCAAACAATTTTTAGAAGATTAAATAATATATATTGCCTGAGCATTTAATAAGAATATTGGCTTGACCAAACAGAAAGCCAGAGGAACTATAACAAGAAATTACATATGGCTATTAAAATAAGAATTGTTACTACATGGCTCAATCATATTCATTTATGTAATAACAAATGAGAAGTACATGATTATGAGAGGTGGGGATGGTTATGATTAAGGCAAGCCAGAGAAAATTTTATCCTAGAACTATTTCTATCTGAACCCCAAAGGAAGGAAAAAGTAAAAGTATATTGATCAGGAGAATATTAATTCACAATTATATAATATTTTAAATTTTATAAAATAATTTTTCTCACAAGGTAATGAGATAGGTAGATCCTATGAGAGATTGGAGCAGATAATGATTCGTTAAGAGTAAATTTAATCCTGAGCATAAATGGTTCATTTTTTTTTACAGCTAGAACCATTTTTATTTTGCAGGATCTCCTCATCATTATCATTGTTATGATTGATCATTGATATATTAAAAAACTTCAATTTTTGAAAACCACTTCTATAAATACCTCAATTTATTTTTTCACAAATGTCCTCATCTTCATGCTCCTCAAAGTTCAGGAAATTTCAGTGACATAATATTGTGACAATATGGTAATATATAATAATAATAATGTTTATCCTTCATTCTCAAAGATCACAACATTAGGGAGAAGTGCCATGACAAGCACATGAATTAGACTTAAGAGAGGGATGCTGTACTAAGTCACCAGTCTCACTTTTTCCTCCATAGACATCTGGGTCCAGTGGTTAGATATGAATAAGGATAACAGGGGATGGCCCTGGATGCCAACCAATCAAGTAACTTGCCCAAGTTCACACAGCTAATAAGTGTCAAAAGCTGGATTCAAATTCCAGTCCTCATTACAAGGCTAGTTCTCCATACACTGACATCTAGTTGCCCTGTGACAATATATTCATTGCCAAAGATAGGATTTGAACCTCTGTCTTCCTAACTGTAAGGAAAACATTAGGTCCACTAAAGGATGATGCCTTATTTATCAAACTCCTTTCAAACATGACATTTCTATAATAAGTGGTACTTTAGGACACAGAAAGGATGTGCCTGCTCATTCATCTTATTTTACTACTAAGGGCATGGTTAAGGATCCAGCAAAACAACTGCCCTGGTATTTCTAAGGAGAGGCACTTGTCAGTAGTTTTATTTAATCTGAAACAGATAGTAAATGATGACCTCTGATTTATCAAAAGTGCCCCAAAAAAGGTGGTCATGGTCAAACTGTTTGGCAACATTAATCCTGGAACTTATTTTGTGAAATAGTTAAAACTTTTTCTTGTTATCCTTGGACCTTTCAAAATAATGTCACCCTTTGTTCCTGATACTCTAAAGTCTTATTTCCATTTTGTGCTCCATTCTTGTGTTGAGATGCCTTTCAAGCATTTAGCAGACATAGCTTAAAGTGTGATCCCTCCCCACCTGGAGAGGGATATGTATTTTTTAAAATTTATCTACTTAAAGGAGCTTGTTTCTAAAAGATCATTTCTCCAAGATATTACCATTAAAAAGATAATTGGTATACTTCTTTAGAAAGCATGCATTTGACTGATGGATGAAAAAAGCATAAAATCACATGAACAAAATTAAAAAATATTGATATTTTCATGAAAAAAAGTAGTAAATCCTAATGCAATCTAGAAATAGTCTATTCCCAGTGTTTTCAAGCACTAATAAAAATAGATAAAATAGATAATAAAGAAACCATTTTCAATATTTCTCCTCCAAACTTAATATGAATTATGATTCCGACAGCTGAAAGTCAAAGTAAAGAATCATATTTAGTTTTTTTTTAATTCGATAGGAGACTCTATTTACAAAACCCTTCCCCTCTCCCCCATGAAACCCAGACATTTCAGGGACCCCCTCTGGCCAAAAGACAGTGGTCCCACGGCTGCCTGTGACTGAGATCCTTCCAACGTAACACACTGAAACACTCCTCTGTGAAGCTCAGGAAGATGACCATCAGAACGGATTTATGTGGGGTCATTTTTGTGAAGACTTACCAACTCTCTTAACTCAGAGAAGTAAGAAATACTTAGATTTTAATTCACAGTTTGCACAAAAATATATAAGTTAGAACATAATGTTCATTAAGTTACTTTAAAAAATCCAAAAATACAAGTATAGTTAAGGGAAAAGAGGTAGGGGAAAGGAAATAGCCACAAGTCATGACTGGGTTGGATGTGGATCCAGCATGGAGGAGGTTGGCCAAAACTTTATAGGGAGCCTAGTCCATCTCCTGAGCTGGAAGAATTTGGGGAGGGGTCAAAGAGTGACACACCTGAACATGACTAGAGTCAGTCATCCACCTTGACAGGTTAAGAGTCAGAGAGGTGGAGGAGTAGGAGGAAGAGGTTGATATTGCTTTCTATTGGTGAATCAAATTTGAGAGAGTTAAGTTGAACTATGGAAAAAAATTTGAACTATGTAGAGGGAGTCAGAGGCTTGCATGAAATATCAGACAAACACAGATAATTCCTCAACATTATAGTAAAGGCTAGACAAATATTTCTGTAATATTTCTCCTTCAATACTTTGAAGCTGGAACAAGCAGGTCCAAGAACTTCTCTTGATAATATTTCCATATTGGACATGGAGACAGCAATGGTCGAGAGTTGCCCTTCAACATGTTTCTCCCAGGTAAGCAGCAGGAAATCTATTGTTGACCCAGGGCTTAATATCAGGCTTCGTAAGCACACTGGCATTCTGTACATTCAGCGAGTAGCATGGGATAGACTGGACAAACCAGCATATACGTCCTGCTGGGTGTTTGTTTCCACATAAAAAGCATCAAAGTGGGGGCGGGCAGCTAGGTGGTACAGTGTATAGAGCACCAGTCTTGGAGTCAGGAGTACCTGGGTTCAAACCCGGACTCAGATACTTAATAATTATCTAGCTGTGAGGCCTTGGGCAAGCCACTTAACCCCATTTACCTTCCACCAAAAAAAAGCATCAAAGTGTTTCCTGACTATTTCTCCCATTGGCAATTTCTAAATAGCAGCTAGCTAGGTCTTATACATAGTTCTGGTGCTGCTGGCCTCTTCCTCAAAGGACCCAAGCTTCACAGTCACATGTACTGCAGAGGGTCACCAGTTGGTTTGCCTTTACTCACCTGGCTACAGTAGCACCTGTAACAGCAACCACTACTGCCATCTCACAGGATTCCACTTTGCCATCCTCCTTGGGTTCCCTCAATAGTTAATTTTAAGAAAGTTTTCTTGAAGTTGCTAGCAAAAAGTAAAAAATATTTTTTACTTCAATACTAAGAATCTGTAGACAGGCATTTCTTAATAGAACATAATTTTCTGTATTATAGAAAATTATAGGCCTTCAAATAATACCCTAACATACCCTGATCACTCTGGATGGCTGGATGCCAGTCCTCTTAACATGAGTCGTAAAAAGGAATTATACAGAAGTTGAATAAAGTTCTCAGTGCATTGTAAACCTATTAATTGAGACTTTCCAGAATGGTACAAATAAAATTTTGCTGGGTGTTTTATTATATAAGCTGGAATTTGGTTTAGTCTCCTTGCTTCTCTGAAAATGGAGACAAAAACCAATCAGCCTTAAAATGTAGACGCTGGTGGACCAGATTTTAATACACAAAAGCAGCCTTTCTAAAAATCTGTGTAACACAGAGAAAAACAAAAACTCCCATAAGACTAAAAAGCTCTCTAACTGGACAAATTTATTTTAAAAAATCATTTTTTTTTGGTTACATCATGTGTTTAAGCTCCCTCCTTGCCTTCTTCCCAACCTTACACCGGAGGTCAACATTTAACAATATATGTAAAATAATAAAAATATATCCATTCATTTTTCAGTTCTTTTACTCAAAATGGATTGCATCTTCATACTCCTTTGTATTTTATTTGAATATTCTTATTTCTCATAATAGCTTAGTCATTCATAATTACTCAAACCAAAATTGCTATTGTTACAAACAACATTCTTACCTCTGATCCTTTACTCTGCAAACTTAGAAAATTAAAGAAAAATGCTATCCTGAAAATACATCAGCATCCAGGAATTTTTCATTTATTTTAACTGGGAGTTGAGGCAGGATCCATGATTGAAGAAAAAGTTGCTCTTTATGAAAAGTGGAAACTAAAGTTCACCAATGAAGTCATATTTTACTTAAGTTAGGTTATTCAGTAAAAGTCAAAACTAGACCCTTTTTGGTGCTATAGGACATTACAGAATTGAAAGACAAAATTAAACAAATTCAAAAAGGTCCAGAGTGACAGGATAAGGATTACGACTAAGAGACATATACACAGGGATTCATAAAACCAATTTATAAAGCTATACATATATGATATTCCCTTTATACCTTTACGTATTATATACATATTTAGTTTTTTATGAGGGGTAGGTATATTTTAAATTCTTTTATCATGTTATTTTTTTGACAAAGGGAAATTCAGATTATTGGAAATGAAGGAGAGACCTTAATAAATATAAGAGTACCTGTGCGTTTGTGAAAAAAAAAAACCTTGAACTTGGAATTATTAAATGGTTTATTAAATGTAGTTAAGGATGTAAACTCAAAACTAGAAGATGAAATCAGTGACTCTATGATTGGGACTTAGTGATTGAAGAAGGATATTTATATCAGTGATTATATACAATAACTACAATGGCAATTGCAATATTAAAACAATTGGATTTATGGCTAGAAGAGATCTCAGAGATCATTTCACAGATGTGAAGACTGGGGCATAAAAAAAGGAAGCAAATTGTCCAAAGCCACACAGCTATATATTCTATACTCAACAATTCATATTTACATAGCATTTTAAGGAAGATTTACAATATCCTTTCCCAAGCACTACCTTTTTTGAAAGGTGGAACAAGAATTATCATTCTCATTTAACAAATTAGAAAACAGATTTTTAAAGTCACACTAAAGTTTACAGAGAAAGGATCAGAGATAAGATTTGAATCTATATCTCCTATGAAGTACAATGCCTTTTTTTCTTCAAGCCAATAATTCAAAAAATCTTTGTAACTCTCTAATATGTATCAGGAGATTAAATTACAGGACTGAGATACTCTCTACCCTTGTGGAGCTGAAATTGTATCTAAAAGGAAGAAAAAACACATAAAGGCAAATAGTGAACTGAGAAGGGAGTTTTGGATGTGGCCATAAAGATAGATTGTGACTGGAAATAAAGGGCATAGTAGACTGTCATGTTCTTCCCATAAAAATATTCATATTATTTTAATTACTTTTTCAGATCAAGTACAAGAAATGCAATATATATGAGGTATAGTGCAGGGGAGCACTTCGGAGGGCAAATGGAGGGCAAATGGCAAGATGCTCTCACTAGCTTAGCTTTGATGTCCTAATAAATGATGCATGGAAGTATGGTTTGGTGCTGGCTAGATACAGTGGATTTAGTGAGTTTTCACTAACTCAAAAAGTACAACTCAGCTGCACAGCAAAATCCCCAAACTGAGTATATTAACTTTGTTAGATGTAAGAAAAAAAAAAGGCAAGATTTCTGGAATATGAAGCTAGAAGGCAGTATTTCCCCTGTATACAGAAAGAAGGCAAGCATAGGTAAGATGATTAGATGCTGGCTGGATGATTTGGATGGGATGTGAAGTATGGCTTGAGATGAATATTGTAAATATATAAAAATATACACAATTTAAGGGATGATCAATATTGCCTCCCTAGCATTACAGAATTTATAGAACAATTTACATTAGATTTATACCAAATGGTTAAAACTAAAAAGCCCAGGTCATTCTTATAACCATTTATGGTAGAGGCAAATATAAATTGTTATTTTTGAACCTAAAGTTTACTAATGTGGAACATACCCCTTCTACCTTCTGCTGTCGTCCAGCATCTCTCACTTAAATATTCTTAACAGATTGATAACTATTTCCTATCACTTATCAATAGGAAGTAGTATGACATGTATTACTAAAGTAAAAAATAAATTAGTCAGCTAGAATATGAATTTCTGCTGATGACAATCCATGAAATTAGCTAGACAGATTCTCAGACAATTGACATCATTTCTCCACAGTCCTTGATCAAAATATTTCTAGCTTGGTCTTACAACCTTCAAGAATATAAGGTCATTACCAAACTCTGATGAGGCATCAGAGATATTTAGTGGGGGCCAGCACACTCAGCATAGCAAAAAAAAATACTGAAAGCTTGATGCTTATCTTTATGAAACTTATCTTTCAAAGGCTTTTCAGAAATAAGAAATTTTGTTATTAAGTTGTGTATGTGTATGAATGAATTAAATATCTTTTGGTTGAAACATGAGATTATTAAAAATCATTATTTTGAACTATGGAGCAATGGTCTCTGTCTTATATAAAGTTTTTTTTCTCTTTAGAAACAATAATTATTCCCCTCAGCATACAGTATGTACTCACTACTGTTGGGCACAGCCACAAGCTATAGAATGTTTTTGTTTCTTTTCATTTCATTCTAACTTGGCATCTACTTCTATGATTAATCACCCACTCAGATTCTTAGAGGGTTATTGGACAAGTTGGAAGATTGGACTATAGGATATTACAAGTTATTTCTTAGCTAAGATATGAGAAACTTTCTCTTGAACGAAAAAATATAAAAGTATGTCCTTCTTTCAGTTGGTTCCCTTCCCATAGAGATTCCTTTCAAATTTCTGAACAATAATAAATTTGGAGGACCATTTATTGGAGGACTCCAATAAATTTGGAGATCCTATAGGGAGAGTTTACAAATGAAACTTTCAAAGAATAGCAGCACACACAGCATGGAAACTCATCTATCTTCTACAGAGCTCTCATTCTAAAACCCCAGAATATTCCAGGTCAGGGAGATAAAACACCTATAAATTGGCTAGAGAGCAGTTGAAGTAATTTCCCTGGTAATGGTACAAGCCCCTCTTGAGTGTGTTCTCATTTTCCATTTGAAATAGCTTTATTACTTTCCAATATTAAAATTTTATATTAAAAAAAGTTTAAACATATATTCATACATTGAATTTTCTTGTTCATGTGTCTTGACTGAGGCTACTTCTCTTAATTAGCCAATGAAAATAAATTTCTTCCCTACTTCTAGAATATATGATCAAGACAATAGTATTTTTAGTGGGAAAATAATCCCTTCTCAATGAATCTATGAGTTTAAAGATTAGAGGATAGAAAATGAGAGATTAGATAAGATTAAGACAGACAGGGTTTAAGTGAGTTTGAGTTTCTGGGAAGAAGGGAATGGGAATAAAGAAAAGAAAGGAAATGAAGGATAACCAAGGTTAAGTGGTTGCCCAAGGTCACCCAGGTAATGATCAGCAAAGCTGGGATTTAATCATTTCATCCTATGTAACCTCCATTCCCAGGAAGATAATTCATTTTCAATAAAAAGCAGGTAAATAAGAACACAGGTCAGAATAAAGTCAATTTGAACCACCAGTCAGTTTCCAAGAATTTAATATTAAGGCCCTCTGAGAAAGGGCATGATTATCCTCAGTATTATCTTTGAAAATCTGGGTCATAACAGTTTCTCTTAATAGTAATTTGTAATTCTTATTATTCATAGAATAACAGAATTTCAGAGTTAAAATTTCCTGCTGTAATTTAGTCCAAAACATATCTGAAAAAAAATCCATGATATGACACACCAAGCAAAGTGTCATCTCACCTCTTTTTTTAAAAAAATCTCCAGTAAGAAGATGATTTCACTGAATAGCTTTAATTTCTAACAATTTCCCTATTCAAATATCAAGCATAAATTTGCCTTTTTTTTTAAATTGTCATCTTTTGTTCTTAGTTCTCTACTCTGGTTCAAAAAATAAGCCTGATCCCTCTTTTAAAAAAAAGCTTTTCATATCCTTGAAGATAGTTGTATTTCTAAACACTCCCCCCTTTCCCCAGGCTTCTCTACTTCAGAGTAATTATCCTCAATTCCTTTAAGTATCCTAATATGAAATGAGATCCTTTACCATTTACCTTCTAGCTCTCATCAATGACTGTCATAAAATAATGGTGACCACAACTGAACATAATACCATAGCTCTGTTATCAGAGAGGATTATATTGTAACTACCTTCTCCTTTATTTCCTCGAAGCTATGTCACTCAAAGTTTTACCCATACCATTTTTAACTGTTAATATTATCTATGTAAATTTGAATAAGTTGCTCCGTCTGTCTGAGGAGATAATATGGCATTTTTATCCTCCATGGGATATAGTTACAATTATTTACTCCTATTATGCAGATGATACAGAAGCAGACAGATATTATATGAATTACCCATGGTCATATAGCTATTTTGGGGGCAAATTTGAACCCTTGTCTTTCTGACCCTAGTTCCAGCCCTCTGTCAAATATATGCATTCATAAATAAAAATATGTTTTTCCTCTAATTTCACCCTTCTCTTTCTTCTCTTCTACTATTTTTCATCCATATTTTTATTCTCTTTGCTGAATTCCTAACTTTCTTTCTATCTCAATTAGTACTTTGTATTGCTTTCTCCAGTCTCTCTTCAATCCCTGTTTCAAGGTCAGTGCTTTTCTTCTCTTGAATTTCTCTACTATTCAATACAACATATTTCAAGGTAGAGATTGCATCTTCTTTCCTGGAGGTATGGAAGTATTCTTATATTTTGCCCAATAGCAACTGGATTATATGATCCATATGAAATTTTATGATTCTTTGAAGTTCAACAGAAATTTGCTGAATTTGAGTCCAATGTGATACAGGTATACAGCATGCTCTGGCTTTAAGAAATTTTTCTTATCTAATTGAAATGTCTTCCGTGTTCTTAATTGTCAAGCTAGTTCATCTTCTGTTGACTGATGGTGCTATGATAGTGTTATGAATTTCCAAGTAAGGATGCAAAACCATAAAAGATAATGTGTTAAGGAATAGTTTTGTTATTTAAAAGGGGGGGGAGACAATTTCTTATTTACATATTCACCCTGAATTACTCTTTCAATAAGGATGGGACTCATCTGTGCCAGCTGGGAGCAAGTAGGTGACTGATTTTCAGTCTATTCTGCGGTACACACATTTTTCCCCCTTTAAGAATGATGTGAAAAATGAAGCTGAAGACAAGGAGTCAAAAACCCAAATTATCTTTTCAGCTTTGACCTTGAGACTATGGGGGCACCTTAGGTAATTGACAAACTTCTTGTGACTGACTCAGCTTAGATATTAAATGAGCAGATAAAGATAAGTAAAATGATAAAAAATCTGGGAAATTCTTAGGTAGTAGAATTTTATGTTAAATTCTGGTCACCTCTACCCTTCTAAACCTTATGATTTCATTGCTGGATGGAACTATTAGTGTAGAAAATTATCCCACTACCATGAATAGTTAACTCATTTGTAACTCGGAGTCTA
The DNA here is from genome assembly GCF_037893015.1 of Macrotis lagotis. Classification (NCBI taxonomy): domain Eukaryota; kingdom Metazoa; phylum Chordata; class Mammalia; order Peramelemorphia; family Peramelidae; genus Macrotis; species Macrotis lagotis. Next base: position 91,136,142 of record NC_133665.1, read on the forward strand.
ATTTCCTAAAGCACAGAGAGGTTAAGGAGTTAACCCAATGGTTACCATGCTAGCATGGACCAGAGACAAGACTTGGACCTTGGTCTTTTATAATTTTCCATCCACTGTCTCTCCTATTAGATATGAGTATTAATAAATAGCTGATAGTTATATAGCATTTTAATACCTGCATAATACTTTATGCACATATTTTCCTCATGATATCTTAGTGAGGTAGATAGTACGCATATTATAATTTCCATTCAACCAATGAGGCCATTGTGGATCAATGAGATCAATTGTAAATGACCTTTTTGAACCAACTTTAGCACTCTTTTGACTAGACCATGCTTACATCTTCACATTTTGTACAATTTAATTAATTCCCCCAGACCATTCAGTGACAAAATATTATAGAAAATTAAGCTTATTTTTATGTCTTGATTTCTTTATCTGCAAAGTGAAATTAATAGGGTATTGTACCTACCTCTCTGATCTGTTAGAAAGAAAAAAATGAGATAATGTGTAGAGCAATTTTAATCATGAAAATGTTTTATAAATATCAACTATTATTTCTGTCCACTTCATGCCTCACAAACTGAATTGTAAGAGAAAGGACTGAGTAATGTTTGGTAGCTTGATTTGTATTTTCTAAGCATCCTGCTGTCAAGGACCCAATTCCACCTTCTACTCTTGAGTGAGAAGATTCTTAAGACCTTGACTTTCTGGACTTCAGAAGAATGTCTTTGCATCAGGTACCTTCACCTATCACTTTCTATTTTGTGAGTGGTCTCCTCCTCCTTGAGAATGTAATCTCATTGAAGCTAAGATTCTTCCTTTCCTCCTTCCTTTCTCCCTTCTACTTTCCTGTTGTGGAGGTTGGTTAGTCATATAGATTGAGAACCCTATAACCAAATGTACTTCATTGTGCCATATCTTCAATTAGGCAATTCCTTCCTCTTATCATGTCTACTGCCTCCTCTTTCCATTTCTACTCCAAAATATCTTTAATAAAAGAACAGAATGAGATGTGACATGCCTCTTCCATTCTTTGCATTTCAATGTCCTTATCTTAACAAATGAGATAGTATTGTTCTGTGGCAAGTATGCTGTATTTGCTGTCAGAGGATGAGATTCAAATTCTTAATCTTCCATTGATTACTTGTTTCTTCCATTTATTACTTGTTTCTTCCATTTATTACTTGTTTGACCTTAGGCAAGTCATTTTGTCTCCTTATGTTTCAGATCCTCTGTAAAATGAAACGGTTTGAAAAGATAGCTTGAAATGATCCATTCAGCTCTAAATGTAGGATCCTAGGAGTGAAATAAAATAGATGATTTCTAAGGTTCCTGCCAGCCCTGACATTCTCTGGTTCTATATTTGTTAATCAATTGATTTTGGCTGCTGAGACCTTTAAGTGATAACTAAAGTGCTGATATAGTCAAACAAAAACAGCAGAGGACCAAATCCTTTTCATGAATTCCTCACTTTGTGTTCAAGTTGCAGCAATTTACAGGGCATTTCTTGGGAATTGCTTGCAGTTGTTTTAAAAGATAACTTGGTCATTAAGATGATCTTAAAAAAGAAAAGGAAGAAAAAAGAAATTAAAAGGCAGATGCATCTCTTACTAGCTATTCAATATGGGCCTTAGGGGAAACATTACCTTTGTGGGATCTCTCCAGATTCACAATTTCTCAGGCCTACTCAAATCAATTAATAAAGTTTTATTAAAATTTCCACTGTAAGTTATCATACTAAGAAGTAGATTTCAGAAAAAGGAAAAAGAATGTTCCTGCTCTCAAGGAGCTTTTTTTTTTATTCTCAAGTTTAATGGGGTTGGAAGAAGTGGATGCTCACAAGATTTAATCAGTTACCCCAAGGGCAATCAGGTAGCAGAACCCTAATAAATTCACACTAAATAAATCTATCAATGATCTATCTGTAGTCTGAAATGCCAATCTGATCAGAGGAGCATCTAGTTTCTCATGCAGTGTTATTCTTTCTCTCAGGATAATTACCATGTAAAAGACTTGACAAATCAAAAGTTATCAAATACATTTTTTTGATACCAGTCAGCATAAGGATAGCTCTTATGAAAAGCTCAGCACAGTTTTCCTTGTTTTTTAGAAAGTAAACATGAGACTTCTGAGGGCAGAGCCAAGATAGCTACGTTCCAATGCTTGGACTCTTTCAATCTTCCCCAGGCAAGTGTTGGAGGGGCAGGAGACAATTATTACAAAGGAGACAAGTACTCCAAGATTTCCAAGTGCTCAATTTATTTACCAGAATAAGTGCTTACATACCTTTCCAGTCTCTAATCTACTCCCACTCCCTATTTAGCCAAACAAGGTTCTGATGCTCAAAGGCATCAGGTGAAAATTTACAATATTCCCAATACACAATGGTTCCCAACAGCATGAAGGTGACCCAGAGCTTTTCCCTGCTAAAACTAAATGAAACCTCTGCATAGACATTAAAGCTACAGATCCCACCAAGAAAAAGAGAAGACCCAAAGAAATTTTCAACATAGAAATCATGGAGAATCTTCAGTGAAGCTCTGTCTCTTTGGGGGGGAAAGGGGAAGTAAAGCCCAGCAAAGTAGGAGAGTGGGAAAACCAGTGGGAGTCTTTTAACTACAGTGCAGTCCAGGTCCCAACAACTTGATAATAGCATAGCTTCTGGCAGCTAGATAGTAAATCAGCAGGGAAGGTCCCAAACCCAAATAAAGTCTGAACCCTGGGAACAGTGGGGCAAAAGACAGGATCAGATTGTGAACAAATCACTGCATAGTCAGAACCTCAATATAAGGGAGGAAATAAATCTTTGCAAAGGCAAGGTCTGGACTTCATAGGCAACACCTTGGCCAATGATAAACCAGGGAGCAGATCCCAGCCCCAGCAGAAAAAGTTTGGGTCTATACTCCTTATACTCCAGCATTAGCAAGCAGACATCTCAAGGTGAACAAAAAAGAGAAAAGAGCACTCACTATAGAAAGCTTTCATGCAGATAATGATACAAATGCCACCTAAGAAGAAAACTGAAAAATTACCCACAGATGTAGTCTCAAAAGGAATCTATGAATTGGATTCAAATCCAAAAGTTCATGAATTTAAAAAAAAATTAAAAACCTGAGAGGAAAAAGAAAATTGGAAAAAAAGAAATGAGAGTTGTGTAAGAAGATTATGAAAAATTGATCAAAGAAAGCAAATAATTTAAAAGTAAAAATAACCCACTGGAAAAAAGAATGTAATTCAAAAAATAATTGACTAACTGGAAAAGGACACACAAAAGTTAATAGAAGAAAATAAAATAGTAAAAATTAGAATCGAACAAATACAAACCAATGAATCTCTGAGACTATAAGATTCCATGAAACATCATTGAAAAGGCTGAAAAAATTGAAGAAAATGTATCTTTTAGGAAAAACAAGCAACCTGGGAAAATATGAATCATATATACACACACACACACACACACACACACATATATGTCCAAATCTACTATAACAAGAAGACAAAATATTCATTGAAAGAATGAACAGAGGATCAGCTAGGTAGTGTAGTGGATAGAGTACCAACCCTGAAGTCAGGAGGACCTGAATTCAAATCAGACCTCAGAGAATTTAAAAAAATTATCTAGCTCTGTGTTCATGGGCAAGTCACTTAACTCTAGTGCTTTGCAAAAACCAACCCCCCCCCTCCAAAAAAATAAGGAATACACAGAACTCCTCCAGAATGAGGCCCCAGGATAAAAACTCCAAGGTCTATTATAACCAAATTCCAAAATTATCAAATAAAGGGGAAAATGCTGTAAGCATAAGAAAGAAAACAATTTAAAAACAAAGGAAGCACAAACTTATACAGGACTTAATCAGACTCAACATTGAAGGACCAAAGGACCTGTGATAACATATACTGGAGGTAAAAGGATTTGGGATTACAACCAAGAATTTATTATACTGGAAAACTCAGCATATCCTGTCAGAGAAAAAGTTCTATGCTTAATGAAAGAGAAGAATTTCAAAATATTCTAATAAAAAGAGCAGAACTGAACAGACTCCAGTCATTAAATACATGATTCAAGAGATGCATAAAAAATAAACAAAACAAATATTAATATCATTAAATTGTATTCAACACTATAAGGGAAGATATAACACTTATAGTTCTTGAGAAGTGTATTTCTCTAAGCTAAATCAAAGGGTTAAATATAGCCAAAGAGATTGGCCTTAGAGGATGTGGGTATGGTTGAGTCTTGTCTCTCCCTTGAAGAATCAAGATGATATCACTACATTTGAGACAAGAAACCCTGATGAATAGCAGGGGTGTTTATTCTAACCTTAGGTGTCCCAGATTCCTTTGATCTACTTAAATTATGCTTTACTCAAAAAGCTTAGTACTTTTTCTGATGAAAGCATCATATACTGGACCATCCTGAACCAGTGTCTCCCATATATTAAAATCAATTGTAAAGTTCTTAAGAGAGACTTTCAGTGTCCCAGTACTTTGAGATTCTATAGTTAATTAAATCAGAAGTGACTTTAGGAGCAGAAGGTGAGAATCAACCTAGAAAAATTGGATTTAAATCATACTTTAGTTAACAAGGGTTTAAGTACCCTGGGGAGCTAAAGGGGGAAATGTGGGAGAAAGCATGCATGGGGGAGGTGTACACATGGTTCATGAAATGATTTGACTTTGGATGATTCTTTGGCTCATGATGATAGTGCATCCCTGGAGGGTACTTAAAAAGGAGGTAAGATATAAAATGATTATACTTTGATGTGATTCAAGACTCTTAAGAAGTATACTTCTAATGTGATAGAAGAGGGAGGGTATGTACTGACCCTGAGGCAATGCTGCTTATCAAACAATTAGTTGATCAATCTGTGATTGTACTTTGATAGTATTTTAAGCTTATCAAGTAATGAATTAATCAAGCTGTGATTGATGGTACCTGAATAATAGTAATTAATAAATAATAACAAGTAAAGAGGCATAAAAAATCTATAATTTTAGAGTGGAAGAAGGGAGGGAGAGCACTGAGTAAATTATATTCAATAGATTTGGCCCAGAGAGGCAATAAGATACATTCCCACTTGAGTTTAAAAATCAGTCCTACTTTACAGGGAAGGGGAAGGGGGAAGAGAAAGAAAAGGGAAGAAGGGATTGATAAAAGGAAAGGCAAAGGTAAAAGTAAAATAAACTGGAAATTAAATTTTAAAAGAAAAGTTAAAGGGGAAAGGGAATAAAACTTTGATTAGGAAGATTAAGAGGAAAGGAAAGAGAAAAATTTTAATAGGGAAAGATAGCATGGAGGGGAGTACAGAAATAGTTCTTAACTGTAAATACGAATGGAATGAACTGTCCTATAAAGCAGAAGTTGATAGCAGAATGGATTAAAAACCAGAATTCTGTAATAAAGTTGTTTAAAAGAAACACATTTGAAGCAGAAAGATACACACCAGGTAAAGGTAAAAGGATGGAACAAAATATATTATGCTTTAGCTGAAGTAAAAAAAAATCAGGCGTAGTGATCCTAATCTCAGGGAAAGCAAAAGCAAAAATAGATCTCATTAAAAGGGATAAGGAAGAAAACAACAACTTCTTAAAAGATACCATATCATTATTAAATAAGTATACACTTAGTGGTATACCATTCAAATTCCTAGAGTGAAATTGAGTGAATTACAAAGGGACATAAACAGCAAAAATTTAATAATTGGGGACCTCAATCTCCCTCTCTCAGAATTAGATAAATCTAAACACAAAATAAACAAGAAGGAAGTTAATTTCCTTCGAAAATCTTCATTTTCGAAGCAGGGAGGAGAAACCATGATAAGCACATGAACTGTATTTGAATGAGGGATGCTGTGCTAAGTCACCAGTCTCACTTTCTCCTCCAGAAGCATCTGGGTCCAGTGGCCAGATATGAATGAGGATGACTGAAGATGTTACTGAATGTGGGGCAGTCAGGGTTAAGTGAGTTGTCCAAAGACACATAGCTAGTAAATGTCAGAGACTGGATTCAAATTCCTGTTTCTCCTGATTCCATTCTATCCACTGAAACATCTAAGTGCCCCTACTTAAATATGATAGACATCAGGAGAAAACTGAATAGGGATAGAAAAGAATATACCTTTTTTTTGAAGTCCGTAGAACCTATGCCAAAATTGTCCATGTACTAGGGTCATGAATACCTTAAAATCAATGCCGAAAGGCAGAAATAGTTAATACATATTTCTCAAATCATGATGCAATAAAAATTACGTGTAATAAAGGGTCATGGCGTCATGGAAAGATAAATCAAAAATTTGAAACTAAATAATTTAATTTTGAATAATGAATACATCAAACAGCAAATCATAGAAATAATAATTATATCCAAGAAAAATTATAACAATATAATAGCATACCAAAACATATGGGTTTAAGCCCAGGCAGTTTTGGGGGAAATTGTATATCTCTAAATGCTTATATGAATGCAATAGAGAAAGAAGAGATCAATGAATTTGGTATGCAACTTAAAAAGCTAGGAAAAAAACAAAAATAAAGATCCCTAATGAAATACAAGTTAGAAAACCTGAAAATCAAGGGAGAGATTAATAAAATCTAAAGGAAGAAAGTCATTGTTCTAATAAAATTAAGAATAGATTTTATGAAAAACCAATAAAATGGATAAACCTTTGATTAGTCTGATTTTAAAAAAAAAGAAAGAAGATAACCAAATTGACACTATCAAAAATGGAAAAAAGTGAACTAATGACCAATGAAGAGGAAATTAAAGAGATAATTTGGAGCTACTTTGCTGAACTGTATGCCAATAAATTGGATAACCTAAGTGCAATGGATGAATATTTATAAAATTCAAACTGACCATATTAAAAGAGGAGGAAATAACCCCATTTCAAGAAAAGAAATTGAAGAAACCATCAATAAAATTCCTAATAAAATGTCTCCTGTTCCAGATGGATTTACAACTAAATTCTACCAAACATTTAAGGAATAATATTTCCTCTATATAAACTTAACAAAAAAAATAGAATTAAGATTCTGCCAAATTCCTTTTATGGCATGAATATTTTGCTGATAACCAGGAAAAACCAAAGAAAATTAAAGACCAATCCCCTTTTGAGCATTGATGCAAAAATCTTAAATAAAATTATAGCAAAGGGATTACAACAAGTTATTATTAGGATAATATATCCAGATCAGGTAGGATTTATATCAGATAGGCAGGGATGATTCACTATTAGGAAAACACTCAACATAATTGAAAATATCAATAGCAAAACCAACAGAAATCATAAAATTATCTCAATAGATGCAGAAAAAGCCTTTGATAAAATACAACATCCATTCCTATTAAAACATTAGAAAGTATAGAAATAAATGAAGGTTTCCTTAAAATAATATGTAACATCTATCTAAACCATCAACAAATATTATATATAAAAAGTTTTAAATAGGAGTATTTTCAATAAGATCAAGGGTGATATAAGGATTCCCACTATCACCATTAAATTCTATATATTATTAGTGATGTTACCTTGAGAAATAAGAGAAGAAAAATAAATTGAAGGAATCAGAATTGTCAATGAAGAAGCTAAGCTTTCACTCTTTGATTATGAAAGGATGATATACTTAGAAAAACCCAAGAAAATCATCTAAAAAAACTACTTGAAACAATTACCAAATTCAGCAAAGTAGCTGCATACAAAATAAGACCATATAAATTTTCAGTATTTCTACACAGGAACAACAAGGTCCAAGACCAAGAAACAGAAAGAGAAATTCCTTTTAAATTAACTGCAGACTACATTAAATACTTGGGAATCTACCTCCCAAGGTAAACCCAGAAACTGCTTGAACACAATTACAAGGTAATTTCTCACCCAAATATCGTCAAATCTAAATAACTGGAAAAAAAATGTCAATTACACATGGTTAGGTCAAACTAATATAATAAAAATGACAATTTTACCCAAAGTAAATTACTTATTCAGTGCCATAGCAATCGAACTATCAAATAATTATTTTACTGATCTAGAAAAAAATAGTAACAAAATTCATCTTTACCAACAAAAGGTCAAGAATATATTGGGAACTGATGGGAAAAACTTGTAAAGGAAGGTGACCTACCTCTATAAGATCTAAAACTATACTATATAGTGACAGTCATCAAAACTACCTAGTACTGGTTAAGAAATAAAGTAATGGATGACTGGATTAGAATAGGTTCAAAAGAAACAGTAGTAAAATGACTACAGTAATCTAGTATTTGACAAACCCAAAGACTTTAGCTTCTGGGATAAGAACCCAATGATTGAGGGAAATGGTTGTAAAAAATAGTATGGCAAAAACTAGGCAAAATAAGGTCAAAATGGGTACAGAATTTAGACATAAAGTTGAGTTCATAGATAAATTAATAGATAGAGAAATACTCTATCTATAATCAGATCTATGGAAAGGGGAAAACTTATGATCAGCCAAGAAATAGATTACATTGTAAATTGCAAAATGAATGATTTTGACTATATTAAATTTAAAATGTTTTTCCACTAATAAAATCAATGCTGCCAAAGTTTGGAGGAAAGCAGAAAGCTGGGAAAGAAACTTCACCATCTGGGTTTCTGATAAAGGTCTCATTTCTACAATATAGAGAATTATACCAAATTTATAAGGTTACAAGTCATTCCCCAATTGATAAATGGTCAAAGGATATGAATAGACAGTTTTCAAATGAAGAAATTAAAGCTACAGATGATCATATAAAAATCCTCCAAATCATTATTGATTAGAGAAATGCAATTTAAACAACTGAGAAGTATCACCTCATACATATCAAATTCCAAAAGGGAAAATGATCAATTTTAGAGGGATTATGAGAAGACTAGAATTTTATTGCATTGCTGATGCAGTTGTGAACTGCTTCAACTATTCTGGAGAACAATATAGAATTGTTCCCAAAGAGTAATAAAACTGAACATACTCTTATACCCAACAATTCCAATACTAGCTCAATATCAAGAACAAGTTTTAAAAATGGGAAATGTCTCATATGTTCTAAAAATCTTTTTGTAGTGGCAAAGAATTGGAAATTGAGGGTTTGCCCATGGTATATTAAGGTTGTTATTTTTTTTTTATGTTTTTGCAAGGCAATGGGGTTAAGTGACTTGCCCAAGGCCACACAATTAGGTAATTATTGTGTCCGAGGACACATTTGAACTCAGGTGCTCCTGACTCCAGGGCTGGTACTCTATCCACTGCGCCACCTAGCCACCCTGGAATACTATTATTGCAAAAGAAATCATAAATAGTCAGACTCTAAAGAAGCATGGAATAAATTACAGGACCTGATGCTGAGCTAAGGGAGAAGAACTAAGAGAACATTCTACACATTAACAACATTGTGAGTTGATGAACCTTGATGGATGCAGCTCATTTCAGCAGTTCAGAGAGCTAGGACACCCTATTAGAACAGCTTTGGGCAATGTTATCCCCATCCAGAGGATGAAAAACAAAACAAAACAAAAACCCTTCAAAATCTGAAGAACACTAATTCACTTTTTAAAAAATCTCTCTAATATATTTCTTTTCCCTTAATCCTAATTCTTCATACAGAAAGACTAATTTGTAAACATGTTTAATACAAATGTGCATGTACAATATTCACCTAACTATTCACTACTGAGAGGAAGGGAATGTAAAAGGAAACTATGTAACTTAAAAATATACAGAGACAAAAAGATGAAAGCTGAAAAACTTTCATAACATGTATTTGGAAAAATAAAAGATCAATTTTAAAAAATCATGCTGATAGGAAGGAGGCAGTCACAGGATTTCATGAAAAGCAAAGGTGCTTTTAAAATTTTTTTCTTACTTTTTTTCCTATAATGAAATGGAAAATAAGCAATGAGAATTCATTGAGCTTTAGTTCCTTATCAAGCATAATGCACACTCCCAAATGAAGCTCTTTAATTAAGGTAATGCTAAAAAAAAATAGTAAACATGTAACTGGATGAAATAAGCAGACTCTATACTTTATAAGAGTCAAAGAACGTAGTTATTTGTCTAATTCCACAAATGGAATAAGAAGTAATCATTTAACTTCACTATTTGCTCAGTGCCATATAATAGTAATCTCATTAAACTACAGTGTGACCAAAAGAGGAAGATTAGAGTGGTGAGGGGGCTCTTGGGTCAATAGAAATAACAGATGATATTCAGTCTAGAGAAGATCTAACTTGAGTATCAGTTATTTAAAGGATTGTCATGTGGCAGAGCAAATTAGATATGCTTGTGAGCGGAATGAAGAAATAGGAATAATTGGCAAAAATTGGAGTAACAGTGTTTATTACTCAATATACATAAAATTTCCTAACAATACTCTACAAAGTCTATATGCCTCGAGGTCATGGCTTCTTCTTTAAAGGTCTTCAACAGGGGGATAGATGATCACTGCTCAGAGATTCCTTTGGAGAGGGGATTTTGATTCACTTATGGTTAAAATTAGATGACTTCTGAGGTTCCTTATTTTGACTGGAATCTCATGATTTTTGAGAAAAGTTGTATTATAATATTAGAGAAAAACTTTGAGATAAGAACATAAATAAAGATTAACTTTTGACAGAATCATCAGGTGAAGTGAGGATCTATTTATTTTGTCAGAATCAGAACATGGATTAATTGAATCCCTCAAATTCCTCTACCCAAATTTTCATCCTACAGTAGGGCGTTTATGCTCCTACCTCAATGAAAAATTGCATCCATCTCATTTAGAATGATAGATCACATCCACATTATGACCAAGTGATTTAATCTTGATTAGTGCTGTCTGGAGCCATGTCAAATGGATTAGTGATAGATTACATATTTCAGAAGGTTACCATTCTGCTTTTTGAGAATTAGTATGTTAAAAACATAATCTAGTTTTATTGCCTGTATCATCTGGGGTTAACTGCAAAACCAAGTCAATTCATTTCTCACATGCTTACCAAAGTGAAGTCATATTTTTTCTCAACTAGTAATTAACCTTTATGGCTTTATTAACTGCTTTATTAAATTTAAATGAAGTGTTTATTGGAGAGAGTTCATGGGAAGTGTAAACTGTGTTACAGCATGGCATGAGTGGCTTTGTGCCTTTGCAGAACTTTGCCAGTAAAACACTTCATTGTACAAATAAGTACAACTGGCCAGCCCTCAATAAAACTCAAAAGAAATTTTGTGTTTTAAATTTTATTTTAAATGTACTACTGAAAGACTATATCAAAGTGAGTCTTCAAACTACCTTCTCTCCCACAATCCAATAAAACTGTCACCCATGAAAGTGTTATTCAGGGAGTTAATAGCTGAGGTGTTGCTATACTCCTTAGCCTCTGGCCTCCAGATGGTCACAGGTCTAAGACAACCCAGCAGGAGTGCCTGCTTATATTCCACTAGAATTGAATTATCAGGCAAAAAACCCTCAGGAAGCTCTTTCAAAGTGGCTATGGAGACATTTATCACAGTACTGTATTATAATAAGCAGATAAGAGGCACTTTTCCCTCATTACTTCAAAGCAGCTTTAACTAAGTCAACATACTTAAAACTCCCCAACAGAAAATAATTAAGAGTAATTGGGGTCAGATTGTTCTGAAGAAGGAAACTATTTCAATTAAAAGGAAGCTTTAGGGATGTTGCAGTTGTCAAGTTATGCCCATTCTAACTCCCCAACAGCTCTTACATCTGTCCTTTTCACTCTCATGGACATCAAATTCATTCAGACACATCACTTCTTGCTTGAACTGTTGCTGATGATAATCATAATCATAATTATTGATATTAATTTAATGATTTAAAGTTTGCAAAACACTTTACCTATGTCAATTGATCCACAATAGCTCTGTGGAATAAGGTACTTTCATCTTGATTTTAGAGATGAGAAATATGAGGATAAAATGTGTACATAGAAACATAAATATCACAGTATGAATATAGAAGGAATATGAGATCATATTTTTCAAGCCCCTTATTTTAAAGGTATGGAAGCTGAAGTTCAGGGAAGTTTAATTGAATTGCCTAGGGTCATATAGATATTAAATGCTGTATCTCATATTTGAACTTAGGTCTACCTGATTCTGTAGCCATATCTCTATTACACCATTCTGCCTTTTCTAATGACTGGTAATGTCATCTTTCCTCTTTTTGATTCATCTTCCCACACAACTGTCATGTCACAGTTGTGTTTTAAATATGTCTGACCACATCATCCTCAGGTCTTTGTGTGCCTCCCTATTGCCTATTGAAATATTAACTACTGATTCATTTGCCATTATTCTTTCGCAACACAGAAATCTGACCTGCTTGTTGCTTCGCTAAAACAGGGCCAGATGTCCAGGGCCTAGCTTGAAATTTCATGTTTTTGAAACTAGTGACCTTGCAGATAGCAATATGCCTGGTGGACCAGGACTGGAGAACACTGATGATATAAGCAAGAGTTTATTTTGACTTCTGGCAATAGAGCCAAGATGGTGGCACAAAGCTAGGAAACTTTGGAGCTTTTCCTGAAACAACTTTAAATGAAGCTTCTAAATAGTTTCCAAAGTAACAGAACCCATGAAACAAAAAGATAACAAGTTCTCATTCAAGATAAAGTGGAGGAGGGGCAGCTAGGTGGTGTAGTGGATAAAGCACTGGCCTTGGAGTCAGGAGTACCTGGGTTCAAATCCAGTGTCAGACACTTAATAATTACCTAGCTGTGTGGCCTTGGGCAAGCCACTTAACCCCATTTGCCTTGGAAAAACCTAAAAAAAAGAAAAAGATAAAATGGAGGAACTTCAGTAAAGGTCTGTTTCATGTGGGTGAAAGGGGAGTATAGCCCAGTATAGGCAGGAGAACTGGAAAATCAGTAGGAGGTTCTTAGGTATAGCAGGCTAGCAGTGAGGGACCCAATCACAGCTTGAAAGGCAAAGTTCAAGTCCCGGGAATGCTGGTGCAACAGAGAGAACTGCATTGAGCTACCCTAACACAGAGAACAAATTGCTAAGGCCTCAAATTCCATTGGCAAGTGGCAAGCCAGGAAACAGCCCCCCCACCCCCAACACAAAGAATTTAGTACTGTTCCCCATCCCCTTTGCCCCAGGAGCAGAGCTCATTTATCAAAATGAGTAAACACTACAAAAATAGTGCTAACCATAAAAAAAGATACTACTCTTATAGGTACAAAAACATCACCTCAGAAGAGAAAAACAATGACAAAATGCCCCTATATGAAGCCTCAAAGAAGTTTTTGAATTTGTCTCAAATCCAAAAAGACTTCTTGGAAGAGCTCAAAAAGAATTTTAAAAACCAAGGAAAAAGGAAAGAAGAAAAATGGAGACAAGAAATGAGGGTCATGCATTAGAATTATGAAAAATGGATTGAAGAAACAATAACTCTAAAAGTAAAATTAGTCAAATGAAAAAAAGAAATCAACTTTTATAAAAGTAAAATTAATCAACTGGCAAAGGAAACACAAAAGTTGATTGAAAAAACAAAACCCTAAAAATTAGAATTGTACACTCTATGAGACTCCAAGATTCCATCAACGAAAACTAAAAGGCTAAAATAAGTGACCTGAATTAATCCAGAAGAGATAATTTATGAATTTATCAATGTATAGAAAAAAAGAAAAAAGAGCCTTGATGATGTTATACAGGGATTATCATGGGAAAAATTGGCTTAATATCCTAGAATAAGAAGATAAAATAGTCCTTGAAATAATCAATCATCCCCAGAAAAAGATTCCAAAATAAAAACTCCAAGGAATATTGTAGACAAATTTCAGAATTCTCAGCTAAAGCAGAATTATATTTCAAGCTGACAAAAAGAAGCAATTTTAATACCAGGGAACCACAGTTATGATTACACAGTACTTAGTAGCTTAAAGGATCAGAGAACCTAGAATATGATAATCCTAAAGGCAAGGAGCTTGGATTATAACCAAGAAACAACTACCCTGTAAATTCAGAACATTATTTCAGGGGAAAAGCTAGATCTTCAACAAAATAGAAGATTTTCTAATTTACCTGATAAAAAAAAAACCAGAAGTGAGGGGCAGCTGGGTGGCTCAGTGGATAGAGCACTGGGCCTGGAGTCAGGAGTACCTGAGTTCAAATCCGGCCTCAGACACTTAATAATTACATAAGCTGTGTGGCCTTGGGCAAGCCACTTAACCCCATTGCCTTGCAAAAACCTAAAAAAAAAAAAAAAAACAGAAGTGAACAGAAAATTTGCTCTTCAGAAGCAAGACTTAAGAATGTGTAAAAAGATGAATGGAAAGAAAAACAGTCAACAAGATGAAAAAGAAAAACATTGAATATATACTAATGGAAAGACAATACCTATAATTCTTGAGAATTGCATTTCTTTTAGGAGAGTTGAAAGAAAAATAATTAGAGGTTGTGAATTTTAATTCATCATGATGTGATGATTATATAACCCATGATAGTTGCATTTCTATTAGAACAGTTGGAGGGGAGGTATATGGACAGAGTGTGTGTGTGAAAATTGATCTTGATGGTGATAATGTTTATGACTCTTGAGAATTGTACTTCTATTATGTTGTTGAAAGGAGTATACTTTGACAGAGGGTGTGGATACAAGACATGTACAAAACAATTAAGATGTGAAAAAAAGGATTATACTGGGAAAAACTGGAAGCATTACAGGATAATTAATAACACATGAAGGGTTGAAAGGACCTATTATAGTAGAGGAAAGAAGGGAAAGTGTAAACACTGACTAAATCTTATTTAACAGATTTGGCTCAAAGAGGGAATGATGTACATCCCCATTGGGTTTAGGAATTTACCCTACCCTACAACAAGGTAGGAGGAAAAAGGTGTGAGGCAAGCAGCCATCAAAAGCAAAACTATGATGAGGAATAAGCGGCAAGTAGAAAGAAGCGCTCAAATGGGGGAAGTCAAGATGGAGGAAAATAAAAAAAAAAATTCTTGTTTCCCACTCCTGATCTTTTTTCCCATTAGTTCCAATTCTTCTTTCATGATTAAGTCTAATATGGACATATGTTAAACACAATTGTACATGCACGATCTATATCAGATTTTTCACTACTATGGGGAGGGAAGGAATGTGGAAAAAAATATTGAACTCAAAAGCTTGCGAAAAGATAAATGTTATAAATTATCTGAATGAAATTGGAAAGAATGAAAAAATATGGCATATGAAGTGATGAAAAATAAAGGAATAGAAATAGAGCATTGCACTTAGGAACAGCAATATTATAAGAAATCTATTGTGAAAAACTTAGCTATTTTTCAGCAATTCAATGATCTAAGAAAATTCTGAAAGATTTATAATAAAGATATTGTCCATCTCCATAGAAAGAATAGATTGAGTCTAACTGCAGATATTTTACTGTATTTTCTTAGGGGTTTTTCTGTTTTCTTTCACAATATGACTTAAATGGAAATGTACTTTCCATGACTACACATTATAACCTATATCAAATTGCTTGCTTTCTCTCTTTTTTTAAAGCTCATTCCTTTTATTATATTTATTTTATTTTTGTACAAATGATTTTTTATACATTACTAAAATATTCTTGTTTAAGAGTAAACATGATACCCCCTCCACCCAAAAATATAGACCCTTATGAGCAATAAAGTAAGAGGAAAAATTTAAATTTAAAATAATAATAATAATAATAGAGGCAGTTAAGTGACACAGTGGACAGAGCACCGGCCCTGGAGTCAGGAGCTCCCAAGCTCAAATCTGGCCCCAGACATCCAACAATCATCCATCTGTGTGACCCTGACAAGGTACCCACAACCCCATCTGCCCCTCCAACCAACCCCCACATAATAATATTAGTAATAGTAATAGTAATAGTAATAATAATAATAATAATATAAATAAAAATAAATGTGCTTCAGTCTGTGTTCCAACATGACCAGCTCTGTTGCAGGTAGATCATATTCTTTGGAATAAGTCCATCAAAATCTACTTCCATATTTTTCTACTGTTGCCATTGCTGATTGCAATTCCCTCCATTTGTACTTCCCCACTACCATATGTCCCTCTTCTTAAATGTGCTGTAGGGTAGCTGGCCCTGGGGCCAAGAGACCATGAACCCACATACCTCCCCCACCTTAGACCCCGCATCCAGCTGGGCCCTATGTCCCAGAAAAGACTTCCAATCCCAGCCCCTTGCAAGAAGTAAAAAAAAGAAAATGTGTTATATCTGACTACTTTCCCCCCATGGTCCATCCTCTCCTCCATCACTCACATAACCCCCCCCTTCCCCCGTCCCCCTTCTCTCCTTCTTAGTCTGGATGTCTATACCCCATTGAATATATATGCTATTTCCTCTCCTAGCCACCTCTGATGAGAGCAAAGGTTCCCTCATTCCCCCTTGCCTTCCCCCCTTCCATATCATTGCAACAGCTCATTGTAATAGAAAAAACTTACTATAAGAAATATCTTAGCCTATTTACCTCTCCTTTCTCTTACTCCCATTATATTTACCTTTTAACCATTGACTCCATTTTTACAATATATTATATCTTCACATTCAGCTTTCTCATGTGCTTCATCTATAAAAGCTCTTTCTGCCTGCTCTATTAAATGAGAAGTTTCTTATGAGTATTATCAGTATCATTTTTCTATTCAGGAATACATGTAGTTCATCATCATTAAGTCCCTCATGTTATACCCTTCTCCTCCATTCCCTGTGTTGCACCTGAATACTGTATTTGAAGATCAAACTTTTTGTTCAACTCTGGCCATTCCAACAGGAACATTTGAAGTTCCCCTGGTTCGTTGAAAGTTCATCTTTTTCTCTGGAAGAGAACATTCAGTTTTGCTGGGTAGTTGATTCTCGGTTGCATTCTAACCTCTTTTGCCTTCTGGTATATTATATTCCAAGCCCTACGAGATTTTAATGCAGTTGCTGCTAAGTCCTGTGTGATCGTGACTGCAGCTCCACAATACTTGAATTGTGTCCTTCTGGCTGCTTGTAATATTTTCTCTTTGACTTGGGAGTTCTGGAACTTGGCTATAATATTTCTGGGGGATGATTTTTTTTATCTCTTTCTGGGGGAGATAGGTGGATTCTCTCAATTTCTATTTTGCCTTCTGCTTTTAGGATACCTGGGAAATTTTCCTATAGGAATTCTTTAAAAATGATGTCACAGGTCTTTTCCTGGTCACGACTTTCAGGTATCCCAATAATTTTTAAATTATCTTTCCTGAGAATCTGTTTTCCAGATCAGTTGTTTTTTCATTGAGATGTTTCACATTTTCTCCTAATTTTTCAATCTTTTGGTTTTGAAGTATTGTCTTGACTTCTGGTAAAGTGATCAGCTTCCTTTAGTTCCATTCTACTTCTGAAGGATTTGTTTCCCTGGGGTAGAGCCAAGACGGCCACAGGAGAGGATCATCTCTTAGGTGATCTCTCTCCGATATTTCCAAACTTATAAACTAAGGACTCTAACTAGATTTTCAAGAGACAGAATCCATAGAGGGATCCAGTGAGGCAGTTCTCCAGCCCAAGGTAACCTGGAAAAGAGCAGAAAGGCTTGGCTCCATGGAGTTAGAGGAGTGGTCTGCCAGAGTGAAGGAACTTCAGCCTCCCAGAGGCAGCCCCAGGGGGCTGGGAGCCATGGCTCACGGCAGCGGGGGCAGTTTCCTGATCTAAACCCTGAGGTGCACCAGGCACAACTTGGGGAATTCAGCAGGGGTACCTCTGCCAGAGTGAGCACGTGAAGCCCAGCCCTCATAGCATTCAGTGAGCAGTGTGGCTGTGGCAGCCCAGATCCAGGAACCAGAAGCAGGTGGAACCAGTAGCCGGTTGAACCGGCAGCAGGTGGAACTGGCAAGCAGGCCCCCAGGCATGAGTGCTGAGCCTAGGGAGGGGAGTGGAGAGAGACTGCTGAGGTCTGTCCTCTGTCCCTGGAAAAGGACTCTGGGGTTCTGACCATATTGAGATCCTAATCGCAGGCTAGGGCCCCCCCATAGAACAGCAGCCCCCCCCCCCCACCTCAGCCCTGTAGCAGAGGGATGCGCTTGTGGTCATTCACAGACCAAAAGGGAAGACAGAGTCTCACACTGAGATCCTTGTTTGGGGGGGGGGTGTCACAATAATACTCAAAAGCTCAGGAAGCACCCCCAAACAAGGCACAGGCTGGAGAAATGAGTAAGCAGAAGAAAAAAAGAGCAACACCATTGAGAAATACTTTGTGATCCCAAGAAGGATCAAAATACTCATTCTGGACATGAGGAAGTATAAACTCCTGCATCTAAAGACTGCAAGAAAAACAGAAATTGGGCTCAGGCTATGACAGATCTCAAAAAAGATTTTGGAAATCAAGTGAGGGAGATAGAAGAAAAATTAGGAAAAGAAATGAGATACAGGAAAAACATGAAAAAAATGTCAGTATCTTAGTCAAGGTGATCCAAAAAATGTTGAAGAAATTAAAAACCAACATAGGTCAAATGGATAAGATGTTTCAAAAAGTTATTGAGGAGAAGAATGATTTAAAAAGCAGAATTGCCCAGATGGAAAAGGAGATAAAAAATCTCTCTGAGGAAACCAAATCCTTCAGATGTAGAATGGAACTGAGGTAGGCTACTGATTTTACAAGAAGTCAGGACATAATACTTCAAAACCAAAAGATTGAAATGTTAGAAGAAAATGTGAAACCTATCATTGAAAAAACAACTCATATGGAAAACAGATTGAGAAAAGATAATTTAAAAATTATTAGTATACCTGAAAGTCATGATCAGGAAAAGAACCTTGACATCACTTTCAAAGAAATTCTAAGGAAAATTGCCCAGATATCCTAGAAGCAGAGGGCAAAATAGAAATTGAGAGAATCCACCAATCTCCACCAGAAAGAGATTCAAAAAACAGCCAACCCCCAGGAATATTATAGTCAAGTTCCAGAACTCCTAAGTCAAAGAGAAAATATTGGGGCAAAAGCACAGGCCTTGGAGCCAGGAGTACCTGGGTTCAAATCCAGTCTCAGACAGTTAATAATTACCTAGCTGTGTGGCCTTGGGCAAGCCACTTAACCCTATTTGCCTTGCAAAAACCTTAAAAAAAAGAGAGAAAATATTGCAAGCAGCCAGAAGGACACAATTCAAATATTGTGGAGCTGCAGTCAAGATCACACAGGACTTAGTAGCAACTACATTAAAAGCTCATAGGGCTTGGAATATAATATTCCTGAAGGCAAAAGAGCTCAGAATGCAACCAAAAATCAACCACCCAGCAAAACTGAATGTCCTCTTCCAAGGAAAAAGATGGACTTTCAATCAACCAGGGGAGTTTCAAATGTTCATGCTGGAATGGCCAGAGCTGAACAGAAGGTTTGATCTTCAAATACAGGACTCAGGTGAAGCATAGAGAGTGGAGGAGAAGAGGAAAATATGAGGAACTTAATGATGATGAACTACATGTATTCCTGAATAGAAAAATGAAACTAATACTCTTATGAAACTTCTCATTTAATAGAGCAGGCAGAAGGAGCTTTTATAGATGAAGCACAGGAGAGAGCTGACTTTGAAGATATAGTATATTGTAAAAATGGATCCAATGGCTAAAAGAAAAATATGACAGTAAGAGAAAGGAGAGGTGTAATAGGCTAAGATATTTCATATTAAAAACTTTTTTTTTTATTAGAATGAGCTATTGCAATGATATAGAAGGGGGGAAGGCAAGGCGGGAATGAGGGAAACTTTGCTGTCATCAGAGGTGGCTAGGAGAGGAAACAGCATATATACTCAATGGGTTATAGACATCTAGAATAAAGAGAGAAAGGGGCCATGGGGAAGGGGGGTAAAAGTGAGAGATGGAGGAGTGGATGGACAGTGGGGGGAGAGTGGTCAGATATAGCACATTTTTTTTACTTCTTGCAAGGGGCTGGGATTGGATGTCCTGTCTGGGACCATAGGGTCCAGGTGGATGCTGTGCCTAAGGAGGGGTAGGTGGGCTTGGGGCCTCTTGGCCCCAGAGCCAGGGATCTGTCTGCTGCACCACTCAGCTACCCTACAGCACATTTAAGAAAATGGACAGAGTGAAAGGAGAGAGAAAATATACTATATAGCAGTGGGGAAATATGAATGGAGGGAGTTGTGATCAGCAATGGCAACAGTCAAAAACTATGGAAGTAGCTTTAGTGATTGACTTATCATAAAGAATGTGATCCGTGACAGACCTGGAGGTGTTGGAACATAGACTGAAGCACATTTTGTATTATTATTATTATTATTATTATTATTATTATCATCATCATTATTATTATTATTATTGGGGGAGAGGTTTGCAGGGCAAATGAGACTGGGTGGCTTGCTTGGGGCCACACAGCTTGATGATTGTTGGGTGTCTGAGGTCAGATTTGGATCCGGTTTCTCCTGACTCCAGGACTGGTGCTCTGTCCACTGTGCCACCTGCCCCCCACTATGATTATTATTATTATTTTATTTTATTTTGGCTGTACCTAGTATTATTTTTATTATTGTTATTTGTAATTTTAACTTTAATTTTTTTCTCTTTCCTTTATCGCTCATGTGGGTCTATATTTTTTGGGGGAGGGGGTATTATGTTTACTCTTAAACAAGAATACTTTAGTAATGTGTAAAAACAACATCATTTGTACAAAATAAGAATATATTTTTTTAATTGTTTTACTCAGAGAGCTTTCTTACCTCTTTTTCCATGTGGCCAATTCTGCTTTTTAAAGCATTCTTCTCCCCAATAACTTTTTGAACTGCTTTATCCATTTGATCTTTGCTGGTTTTTAACATGTTATTTTCTTCAGCATTTTTTTGGATCTCCTTGACTAAGCTGCTGACTTCTTTTTCATGTTTTTCCTGCATTTCTTTCTCATTTCTTTTCCCACTTTTTCTTTTGTGTCCCTCACTTGATTTTCTTTCTTTTTTTTTTTTTTTAGGTTTTTACAAGGCAAATGGGGTTAAAGTGGCTTGCTCAAGGCCACACAGCTAGGTAATTATTAAGTGTCTGAGACCAGATTTGAACCCAGATACTCCTGACTCCAGGGCTGGTGCTTTATCCACTACGCCACCTAGCTGCCCCCCTTACTTGATTTTCAAAATCTTTTTTGAGCTCTGTCACAGCCTGAACCTAATTTCTGTTTTTCTTGCAGTCTTTATCCTAGGCACCCTGGGGCTGCCTCCAGGGGGCTGAAGTTCTTTCCCTATGGCAGGCCACCCTTCTAACCCAGTGGAGTGGAGCCTTTCCACTATTTTCCAGCTTACCTTGGGTTGGAGAATTGCCTCACTGGATTCCTCTGTGGGTTCTGTCTCTTGAAAATTTAGTTAGAGTGCTTACTGTACTTCCTCATCTTCAGATTGAGTATTTTGATCCTTCTTGGAATCATAGACAATGTATTTCTCAATGGTGTCCCTCTTTTTTCTCTGTTTACTCATTTCCCCATCCTGCATCTGGTTTTGGGGTGCTACCTGAGCTTTTGATTATTATTGGGACATCCCCCCACAAGGATCTCAGTGTGTTAGGCTCTGTCTTCCCTTTTGGTCTGTGAATGACCACAAGTGTACCCCTCTGCCATGGGGCTGAGGTGGAGGGGCTGCTGTTCTATAGTTCCCTAGACTGGGATCAGGATCTGAATGTGGTCAGAGTCCCAGAGTCTTGTTCCAGGTATAGAGGACAGACGTCAGAAGTCTCTCTCCACTACCCTAATTTAGGTATGCTGAGTACTCAAGGCTCAGGGCTGAGGGCTCTTTCTTAATGCTCTGCCTGCTTCTGTTTCCTGGATCCAGGCTGCCAGGGCCACACTGCTCTGAGGGCTGGGCTTCACAGGCTCACTCTGGCAGAGGTCCTCCCTCTGATCTTCCAGGTTCTACCTGGTGCTCCCTGGGATGTAGGTCAGGAAACTGTCCCCGCTGCTGTGAGCCATGGATCCCAGGAACCCTGGGGCTGCCTTCAGGAGGCTGAAGTTCCTTCACTCTGGAAGGCCACCCTTCTAACCCAATGGAGCAGAGCCTTTCCACTGTTTTCCAGCTTACCTTGGGTTGGAGAATTGCCTCACTGGATCCCTCTGTTGGTTCTGTCTCTTGAAAATTTAGTTAGAGTCCTTATTTTATAAGTTTTGAAATATTATAGAGAGCACCTAAGACAGGCTCTTCTCCTGTCACCATCTTGGCTCCACCCCCTTCAAATTGCTTGCGTTTTCAACTGGGAAAGGAGAAGGAGAGAGAGAGAGAGAGAGAGAGAGAGAGAGAGAGAGAGAGAGAGAGAAAGAGAGAGAATTTGGAACTCAAAATTTGAAAATAAAACGTTAAAATTATTTGTACATGTTATTTTGAGAAAAATAAAATATTAAAGAACAACAACATAAAGTAGAAATATGAACTACATAGCTTAATATAGATAACCCTTTACAATTTCACTCCAACCAATTTTCTTATTTTAATTACATATTAAATTACATTTCAAAGCTGCCATGGTCATCCACTGAATCCCAGGACATCACCAGTCTTGTTGACTTTTATCTTGCAACTGGACTTTGATGATTCTGGAAGAGAGCAGGTGGTGAGAGAGAGAGAGGCCGGTGGTTTTGTGCAATTCTGCCTCATTTAAATCTAATTCATGTGCAAGTCAAGATATCACCCCACAATATCACTGTACTGCTAAAAAACAAAAGACAAACAACAGGAACAAATTGTACAACTTTTGTGAGAAACCTTAGCAGGGACTGCATTCAAATAGCAACCATGAATGAAATAAGGTTGCCAAATAAAGAACAACTTACTGAAGTCAGAGTTGGATATGTTTTTTCCAACATGGCTGCTATGATGAGGAGTGCATTGAAGCTAGTGTAGTTTTTATAATCTGATTTAATCAATTCAGCATTTCTTTATGCTTCCCAAAATGAGTGAAATTTTCATGTAATTTTTCTTGCCATTTTGGGGGAAGAACCTTGTCACCATTATCAGTACATATGTTTCCACCATGATGAACCCTCGATGATGTCAAAGGAAAACATTTTGAAGGCCTGGAGGCCCTCATTTTTAATGTTCTGAAAGAGTATGAAGTTGTAATTTTGAGTGACTTTAAAGCCAGGACACAGGCACTCAGACTTGACATGTAGTCCTTGGCAGGAACAGTTAAAGAAGCAAATGTGTATCTTACAACCTTCTCATCACCAACACTATCTTTCACTTACCTAAATGCAAAAAAACACTGTGATTGTATACTGACAAAAGGCTCTGATATTTTAGTAGATTATCTAATCTACTAAAGAGACAGGATAACAGAATGATAAAGATGATGTGTGGTGCAGAGTGCTGAACCAATCACAGAGTCATCATCTCCAGGCTAAATATATTCCTTCAACAAAGGTGGTAGCCCCACCCCATATTGGAGTAATTTGCCATTCTCTTCTCCAATTCACTTCACAGCAAAGGAAATGAGGCAAGCAGGGTCAAGGGACTTGCCCAAGATTATTGAGTCTGAGATCAAATTTTAATCATGTCTTCTTGACTCCAGGTCCAAAACTGCTCACAGTGCTTAGGACATATCAGTTATGTTGTCAAGCAAATAAAAGCAAATAAAAATAGCTTAATGAGTTTTTTTAATTGAAATGGATTGGATTAGATTATGAGAGAAAAAAAATCAGCTCAGGATATGTTTGTACATCTTGTTTCCTTTGCATAAAAATATATTTGCTTTCAACCTCATGACTGCTGAGTCATTTTTTATAAAGATAAAAAAAGTGGTGATCTCAAGGCAAGAAAACTATCAGGAGACTTATCATCAACAGATTAAACTCTTTCTCCATGCATGAACAGTTCATGCATGAACAGGTTTAAATGATCTGGAAGGAAAGCTGACTCAGAACATAGCAACAATGGAACAGAAAAGGAGTAGGTGGCTTTCAGAGATTTGGTATAGTACAGCATCACCTAGATCATTTGAATAAGAACATTTTCAAACATCAGAATGATGGGAAAATTCAAAAACTATTATTTTAATGAACGAGAACTACACATGATTTTTTAAAACAAAGTAGATCATTTATTATCAAGAAGACAGTATTTAACTCAATCAAAAGCAACTCCAATGCGCTGACCATTTCATTCAAATTTCAAATGTATGCTTACCTATAAGATTATTTCATGGAGAACTTGCATAGGGCAAATGTTCATAAGAGAGACAAGGACACTCTCAAAGTTTGTTTAAATAACTTTATAATTGGGGAGGCTAGGTGGCTCAGTGGATAGAGCACCGGGCCTGGAGTCAGGAGTACCTGGGTTCAAATCCGGTCTCAGACACTTAATAATTACCTAGCTGTGTGGCCTTGGGCAAGCCACTTAACCCCATTTGCCTTGCAAAATCCTAAAAAAAATAACTTTATAATTGATTGTGATACATAGGAGGTGCTGGTACAGGACCACACATCATGGAGTGCCTGCATTAAACAAGGTGCTGTACTCCATGAGCAAAGCAGAACTGGAGCAGCCCAAAGGAATGTGAGCTGCACAAATATATAGTTATCTCCATTCCAGATGTTCTTATGGAATATTTTTGCCCAACCAGTGACTGACTCTTCTGAACTCATATTGGTTTGATGAGTCACAATCAGACACACTGTACCATGACCCCAACATTGAAAATGAAGGATGAACAACAGCAACAAAAATTGCACATTAACCTTTACATACTCTTCATCATCACCTTTTTGTTCTATGTGTTGTTTCTTGAATGTGGAATGCCATCTTTCAACTCTGTACTTTTCTTGAGGTTGTTTTCTATCTGCCTCTTATCTCCTCCTCTCAGAAAACCTAGCTTTCTTCAAGCCTCAACTTATGTACCATCTCTGAAGAGAAGTTTTTTTTTTGTTTTTCTGATAGCCTTGGTTCTTACTGATGTTCTTTTCTGTCACAAATGAGACTGTATGTATTTGTCTGCTTTTATATTTTACTATTCAGTATACGGCAAGGTAACATAAAACTCATCAGTTTTTCTATTTATCTTTGTATCTTTGTGCCATACACAGTGTATTACAGTCTTAAATGCTTTCTGGATTGGCTTGGACTAAAATATATGAACAGAGGACAGAGAAAAGACTTTTAATTAAAAAGCAGAGTAAGAAAAAACAATGGTACACCTCCTTCCAAAATCTACCCTTCTATCAATATATCTCTCTTCACTTCAAATATGAAAAGTTGGCTCTTAGTATAAGGAGGACAGTAATACAAATGGAAGGGAATACAAAGCTATTTATTGAAGGAAGTAAAAGCAGACTGGGTCTGAACAAACTCCAGCAGGGGCTGGTTGCTGCTTTTTGTAGGGTGTCTGATAAAGAAGCAGGGTGTTGTGGTGTTTCAGAGAAATTGAAAGTAGTTTGGTGTCTACATGGAGGTTATGGATTCTTTAGGGTTCATAATGGAGGTTAGGATTCATTTGCACAAATACGATTCACTTCCCCAGAAGCAATGAATGTTTGTCTTTCATTCAAGAAGACTATAACATCAGGGAAATGATATCATGACAAGGATATGAATTGGATTTGGGGGGGGGAGGGGCTATGCTAAGTCACTAGCCTTATTTTCTCCTCTGGAGCCATCTGGATCCAGTGACCAGATATGAATCAGGATGACTGGAGACAGCCCTGTTGCAAAACCATCAGGGTTAAGTGACTTGCCCAAAGTAACACACCTAGTAAATATCTGAGACTCTATTTGAACCTCTGTCCTCCTGACTCCAAGATCAGGGCTCTATCCACTTCATTATCTAGCTGCCCAGAAGTGATACTCAATAGACTTCAAACTTAGCAAGAGTGAAAACTAGGTCTTGGATCTCACAATATACTGTATCCCCCTTTTTTGAAAAATTTGAGGTCTAAAAATTGGAAAAGTCTTATAGTGTGATTGTAGATTCTTTTTCACTTGCATTTCCTGTTCTTTGGCACTTGTCTTTGTGCTCATTGTTTCTCATTTGTTACTGGTATATTAGGCTACTTTTTTGCCATGTTCTGCCCAGAAATGGCTCAGTGCTGAATTCAAATTCAAAGTGATCCAATTTGCAAAAGTGATTGGAAATCATGCTGCTGGACATAAGTTTGGTCCTCCAACAGAGAAAACAATCAGAGATTGGCTATGGAAAGAAGAAACCGTACTGTAAATCAAATGGCCTGAGTTAAGGGAGGGAATTGAAGAGATGAATTGAAGAGCAAAGGGCAATTCCTGTGTCCATAACGATGGTTCAACAGGAGGCAAGAAGAATTTCTGATAAAAAATAATTTACTGGCCCTGGAGTCAGGAGTACCTGGGTTCAAATCTGGTCTCAGACACTTGATAATAACCTAATTACCTAGCTGTGCGGCCTTGGGTAAGCCACTTAACCCCATTTGCCTTGCAAAATCCTTAAAAAAAATTGACTGATTTCAAAGGAGGACACAACTGGTACTTCCCCAGGGAGTGCTTGTGGTCGACCAGAGACCACAGCACAGTCAGGAGAGCAGCCAGAGCCTCTCCTAAGATAGTGATTCATCATCAAACACAGATGAGGATGAGTTAATGGATGGGAGTTTTGACAGTGATGAAGAGTTGTATGAATTTTATGATGAATAAAACTTGAGTTCAATAACTTTATATAATACGATTTTTTTTTTCCAAATTTTGGGCCCGCAAATTAAGGTGCATCTTCTACTGGAGAGTATTTTATACATGGGAATTATGGTACGTATTGGTTTTCATAAAACATAGTCAAGTAGCTTCATTTGAATCCAGATGGGCCTTATCAAAGTATGGTCTAACAGAGTTCTATTCCAGAAATCTTTATTCCTTCTGTCATAGCACCCACATAAAAATGCAAGATTCCCATTGTGGAGCAAGTGAAGCGGCCATGAACCGGCTCTCCTAGGCCCACCTTCCTCCCCCACCCTAAGTCTCCCTAAGTTTCGATTTTCTATAACAGTGTCAGTTCTTGGTAAACGAAACCTAAGGACCAAGTATCGCTTCCTCATTGGGAAACATCCTGTTAGACAAACAACTCTAAACCACGAGGAACTCAGCTGCTGAGAACGCGTCCCCACTCAGCTCCCCCAGGAACTCGTTAAACCACAAAGCAAAATCCCCCTTGTGGTTTTCAGACATAATAAGACTGTGCTGAGAGCAGCTCGAGGCCAGTTCTTGACTGAGCCCCAGCGCTGGTTAATAAATCCTCCTGCTTTTGCATCAAGTCTGGCCTTCTGTGGTGATTGGGGGTCTCTGTCGCTCCTGAGGGGCTTTTCGGCCCTAACAGCAAGGAAGGGACAGAGGAAGGGAGGGAGGAAAGAAGTGAAGGAGTGAGGGGAGATATATATTCCTTTGAACATGGCACCCACATGTTAGTATAAGATTCCCTATGAGGATAAAAGAAGAGAAGGTAAGAGGAAGGAAGGAAGGAAGGAAGGAAGGAAGGAAGGAAGGAAGGAAGGAAGGAAGGAAGGAAGGAAGGAAGGAAGGAAGGGAGAAAGGGAGGGAGGCAGGGAGGGAGGGAGGCAGGGAGGAAGGGAGGAAGAGGAAGGGAGAGAAGGAGAGAGGGAGGAAGGGAAACAGGAAAATATTGCTCAACTGGAACTGACAAGTTGCATCCCCAGTGAGGCAGTTACTAGTGAAGTAGGGGAAATATTAAGAGAATTATGTTCTATAATTAATGAGCTCCATCTGCACTGACCATGTAACTTACATTAACACTGATCTCCCGTCCCCTCTCTATGCTATTGTCCAAGAAATGAGATAAAATCAATGAACTGTCTAATTTTAAATTTTATTAATTAATTTAATCCATGTCTACATGCATATTTCCAAGTAACAAAATTTCCCTCCACTATCATTTCTCACCCCCCTCCCCTCAGCAAGGAACAGTCAGGTTAGCATTTTATGGACATTTTGTTAAACATATTTACAAATTAGTAATTTGGAATGAGGAATTAGTATTAAGGGAAAGAGATACATGACCTGTTTTTTATAAAGTGTTCATCAGATAGGGAAAGGATTTTTTTTTCTGTGTATTTCATTTTGTTTTGTTTTTCTTTCTCTGGTTGGGAATAATATAGTCTATAACCAGTCAAATACAGTTGTCCTAGCTCTCTGGACTATGGAGAGGAGCTGCTTCCATCAAGGTTGTTCATCTCATAATGTTGTTGATGTGTACACTGTTCTATTGATTCTACTCCCGTCACTCAGCATCAGATCCCATAAGTCACTCCATACTTCTCTAGAGTCTGACTATTTATGGTTTCTTATAGAACAATAATATTCAATAACTTGTTTAGTTATTCCCCAATTGATGGGCATTCCCTCAATTTCCAATTCTTTGCCACTACTAAAAGAGCTGCTATGACTATTTTGGAACATAAAGTACTTTTCCCATTTTTTTTAATTAATTTTTTCTGCATATAGATCTAGAATTGGAATTGCTAGTTCAAAGGGTACGAACAGTTTTATTACTCTTTGAGCATAGTTTCATATTGCTTTCCAGAAAGGTTGGATCCTTGATTTGGAACATTTTTTCATATGATTATATACAGCTTTAATTTCTTCATTTGAAAACTGTCTGTTCATATCCTCTGACCATTTATCAAATGGGGAATGACTTGTATTCTTATAAATTTGATTCAATTCTCTATATATTTTAGAAATGAGACCTTTACCAGAACTCAAGGTTTGTGAAGCTTGTTCCCCAGCTTTCTGCTTTTCTTCTAATTTTGGCAGCATTGATTTTATTAATGCAAAAATATTTTAATATAGTCAAAATCATTCATTTTGCAGTTTCTAATGTGCTCTAATTCTTGTCTGGACATAAAGTTATCCTTTTTCCATAGATCAGATAGAATGTTTTTTGGTCTATTAATTTATCTATGGTATCACTATGTCTAAATCCTATACCCATTTTGACCCTATTTTGGTATAGAGTGTGAGATGTGGTTCTATGCCTAGTTTTTGCCATACCATTCTCATTTTCCCAACAGTTTTTGTCAAATAGTGAGTTCTTACCCCAGAGGCTGGTATCTTTGGGTTTGTCAAATAGTAGATTGCTGTAGTCATTTACTGCAGTTTCTTTTGAACTATCCTAATCCACTGATCCATTACTCTATTTCTCAACCAGTACCAGGCAGTTTGGATGACTACTACTTTAAAATATAGTTTTAGATCCCATAGAGCTAGGCATCTTCCTTTACATTTTTTTTCAGGTCAATGAAGTTTTAGTAAAATACATTTCCTTTCCCAGGCAAAGACTTGCAAATAGCTTTACAAGGCACAAAACAAACCTCTATCAACAAAACAATGGATCCTTGTCTTAGCCTGAAAGGATTAAGTCTTCTTGAAGAATTTAATAATAATTCTTTCATTTAACAAACCTTTTCTAAAGTAAGATAAGTCTTGCCTTTTATCAACATTTAAATAGAGAACTCCAACAGATGTACAGAGAACTGAAAAACCCTCATTGCTACCAAATCATGTCTCCATGGCTGACTTGTGATATTTTCCAAATTCCCCATGTAATTCCCCTTTTCTCCAGGTCCTCTTAAGTACATTTTCATGACAGTATTATGTCTTCTCCTTCTGTTGAGCCCTATTCAGATGACTTCCACTACTAAGTGCCCTCTCTCATTACTTGAATTTCCTTAAACTTGAATATCTTATTAATATAAAACAAAATCCCTAATTCTCTATGTATTTTGTTTCTTTTCAATAATATATTGTCTTTCATAGGCACAATCCAATGTTTTATTCCTTAAAATTAAAATGACATATAGTTAAATTTATTTCCTTATATTATGTGTCAATGAGATGTGATATAGAACTGCCTTAAAAAGATAATGAGATATATTACATAGAATATTGAAGAGGGATATTATGTCTACAATGTGTAACCAATGGAGATCTCTAAAAAATAAATCTAAAGGAAAACAATGA
This sequence comes from Macrotis lagotis, assembly GCF_037893015.1. Classification (NCBI taxonomy): domain Eukaryota; kingdom Metazoa; phylum Chordata; class Mammalia; order Peramelemorphia; family Peramelidae; genus Macrotis; species Macrotis lagotis. The sequence continues at coordinate 91,166,053 of NC_133665.1, forward strand.
GGAATTGCATGACAGAAAAAAAGACCAGTTAATCACTTAACAAGACATTGACAAGAGGAACAATGGCTATACAACCAAAGTTTTCCACCTGCATATTTGCATTTTCTGCATAAAGAAAGATCTCTAACGTGTTGGAGAATCTTCTGTAGTGTACTTTTGAGACAGAAGTGGTGCAATTTAAATAAGAATGCATAGATTATTACTGGTAACAAACTGAAGACATGAGATCATCAGTCAACGTGAGGATATTAGAAACATTAGTTCAACCTATTTATAGCCATATTTTGTACATTTGTTTATATGTTTCTCTCTGCATATTATTTCTTGTGAATTGTTCTTCATACAACTTTTTTCTCTTCAGTTTGTATGTGCTATTTTCTGTGGTATCATGTAAGACCCTGAGTCTCGAAATCTGTGAACTTTAGTCTGAATGCTTGTAAGATCCTGAATGTCAAAATCTGTAAACAATAGCCTGAATGCCTGTAAGACCCTGAATGTCGAAACCTATGAACTTTTGCCTAAATTCTGCCCCTAAGTCCCTGCTTGGTCAGCTAGCTGAGTTTCTGCCAGATCAGCTCCTGAAGATTCAGCCTGGTCAGCCCTAGGACCATGTAGCAGGGGCCTTCTCCAAGGGCCTGCATCCAACAAGACCACGACACACCATCTCAAGACAATCTGCAGGCAGATGCTTGAAACTCCCCTACCAAACTATATATAAGGTTTCTCTTCACTTTACTCGGGGTTCCAGGATCCTAGCCCTGACCTAGGACAGAACCCTAGCTCGAGCTAGTTTAATAAACCTTTGCTATTGCATCTCCATCGTGTCGAGTGACTCTGTTCTGTAATTGGGGACATCTCTCTAGGACCTTAACAATCAGATTTAACATATCTGGATGGGTAGGATTTTTCCCCCTCCTCACACTCTCTTTAGACTTTAATTATTGAACAATTTCCCAAGACTCCAAGAAAGTCTTTTCTTTACTGTTTTATATATATTCATTCTCTCCTTGGATAACAATCTTTCATTCCTATATTTTTACCTTTGTTTCATAATTTTATACCCTCTTCTAAAGAAACATCTTTGTGGTTAACTGTTCATTTCGCAGTCCAACTTATTTTCCACAACTTCCAATCTTCAAATAACAGTAGTGATGAAAAAGCAGGCATAAGTTTTTCAGGTTTTTTGCCTAAAACTCCACTCAACTTTTCTTAGCAATGTTTACTAGTTCTGTCTGTTACTCTTATTTATCCCTATTTAGTTCTGAAAATGGTCATCCTGTAGGACAATTCATTGGATCATAAATTTAGAACCAGAAAGATTATAAAAGCCTTCAAGTCTAATCTTCTTATTTTACACATGAGAAAACTGAGATATAGAAGATAAGTCTAGTTTCAACCCTTTCGAGAAAGTATTGAGTGTTTTTGTTTTCCACAGAATAAGGGAGAATATTGTCAGGCTCTCACAGATACCTGTGAAGAATAATACATTCCAAATGCAGGAATGTCTAGTCTTTGTGTAAACCAAAAGATGCAAACCTATTTACAGGAAGGGGGATGTTAGACAAAAGGAAAGGTGATCAAAGAAATAATCCTGACCCATCATTGAGCTGAGTGAAACTGCCTCATCTGACATCAAGTCACCGTACTTGGGGGGAGGCTGAAAACTAGCTCAAACTGGTCAAGAATTGTCCTAGGGTGTGTGACCTTTGCAAGTATGCTTGCTCAATGAAGTTCATACATATTACTATACACTTCCCTGTGTTTATTAGAATAATGACCAGGGCAGGGAAAGCATATTGGAGAATGGTATTGTGCAGGGAATTTAAATGACTACTCGGAGTCCTCTCAAAGTGGCAGCAAAGAGTTAAAATTTAATTCGGTTCTTGCAAGAAGCAGGGCAGTTCCTAAGTCTCTATGAGAGAGAGAGAGCAGGAAAAGCCAAATTACAGAAGCTGAAGCAGGGTTAAAAAACCACAAAAGCCACAACCCATTCCCCCCTCCTCTTTTCTGCTGACTCTTATAACAATTGGTCAAACTTGATGGTCTGAAGAGAAGGGAGGTGTACCTAAGCTTTCCCAGGAGGGTCTACCTTTGTTTGCATTTTGTAAGGCTAGGGTGACATAATTTTTCTAGCCAGAGATCTGGGTTCTCACACTCACCTGATTCTTGAGAAATAGAAACTGAGGCCTATGGCTTAGACTTATTTAGCACTATGTTTTTGAAAAGTCAGCACTTTTGCCCCTCATGGTATGAAGTGAGCATATTAATTAGCTTGCAACCCTGATGATTTAGACCAACAACTGGATCTAAAGGGAGAAGCAAATCTTCCAAACTGCATATAAGACTAGAAATTGTTGCAATTTGGGGTCTTTTTCCTGTTAGGGAAAATGGTCCTTTTCTGCAAAAAAAATTAATTAATAATAAGCTATTTTAATCACTCTGGACTAAGTATTTATAATTATGGACCATTTATAACACCCAGCTATTAAGTTTTTGAGATGGATTTTACCCTAAGGTTTTCTGACAAAAAAGTAAATGACCTATCAACTGTTTTATATCTCCTCTCAAACAGAAGGGTAGAATCAGAAATAATGAGTGATTTTCTTTCTTGTAAGAAATGTATGCACTAGAAAGGTAGCAGACCTCGTGATTGTGTGTATATTAAAATTAAAAATGTAAACTAGAATTCTCAGTAAAAGGAAGTCATTCTTTATTCCTAATGACTTAGATTATTAAAGGATCCCATCAGTGGATTAATATTATTATACTTTAGATCACAAGATGCTGCATCTTCTTGGGATTAGAATTATAGATTCACATGGTTTCAGAATTGGAAAACACTCCTATCAACTAGTTCAACCCAAAAGAGATCCTGCTATGTATATATCAATATACTGGTTAAAGACCTTTATCAAAACAGAATCTTAAAATGCTATCTTCTATATTATGTGAAAAGTTATTTTATGTTTTATGTAATTTTGCTCTTACTATTTTTCCTATTAGGATATGATTTTTCTTTCAACACATTCTATTTTGATCAATGTATAGCATGGAAACAATGTAAAGACTATCAGACTACCTTCTGTCGGGGGGAGGGAAGCAAGATGGGGGAAAATTGTAAAATTCAAAAAAATTTAATAAAATCTAGGCAAAAATGAAAAAAAGAGAGAGAGAATTCACCATATCCAAATATTGCTGTTTAGGTTTCATTATCAGCCTGTGACAAATTACAATTCAGACCCAGGAATGTAGGTATAGAAAGAAAATAGAGATGTATTAAAAGAAGTTACAACACAAAGGAGCTAGGTGCTGCAGTAGATAGAGCAATGGCCCTGGACTCAGGAGGACTTGAGTTCAAATATGACCTCAGACATTTAATAATTACCTATCTGTGTGATGTTGGGGAAGTCACTTAACCCCATTGCCTTGCAAAAAAAAATGTTGCAACACAAAACAAAGTGATAAGAAAGTTAAGAAGACTTAAAAGAAAAAGATGTGGATGTGGATGGCTAATTGAACTGGGCAAATGGGCTGCTCAGAGTTCAACAGCAGTTTGGAGAGATCAAGAGAGTGAGTTCCTTCCTCTTCTCTCAGGGTCCATGGGAGGGGTGGTGACCTGGGAGTGACTCAAGTCCTGCTTTTTGCCTTTTGGGGAGGGGTCTCTTGTGGGTGGTCTTGAGCATGTTTCCAGTGCCTGTATTCTCTAGCTGTTTTACCAAAAAAAGAATGCAATCCAGATCAGGTTGAAGGTCAGGCTTTAACAATGCAAACAAAAGATTTACAAAACTTGGCTCCAAGTAATCTCAACAATCCCAATGGTCCATTGTTCTCTGTGTTTCAAAGGTAATCATTGCAATCTTATTTTTTTATTTTATTTGTTTTTGCAAGGCAATGGGGTTAAGTGACTTGTGCAAGATCACACAGATAAGTAAATGTAAAGTATTTGAAGTTGAATTTGAATTCAGGTCCTTCTGACCCCAGGACTGGTGTTCTATCCACTGTACTACCTAGCTGTCTCTCATTGCAATTTTAGACGGTTCCAATTATTTCAAAGTTGTTTTTCTTTACAATTGTGCTTGAATCAGCACTGCTGACACCAAAGAGGTGACTGTTCAGTTTTCAGTGTGAGTATTTAAACCTTGAAAATGAGTAAATGCTACAAAACAGGGTTTGAGTTATTTTTTTTGTCTACTTTTAAGAAAGTCCTGGAGACAATATGAATAATGCAAATTTAAATTATAACATTCTTTTCTGCCAGAGAGCTGGTTGTTACACATGTGCTTTCATGAAGCTTCTTTGTGATTTGTGCCCACTGCTGCTCCTAGTTCTGCCCCTAGGAACAACAGTTAAAAAAAAACTAATCTCTTTCCAAATCACAGTCTTGAAGATTTTTGATAACAGCTAACCAACCCTTGTCTCTCAAAGGTAAGCCAACTCTCTCAGGCCTTCACATAATTTCAGATACTAAAAATTCAAATTGCTAGTTTAAAATTTCCTTCTGTGGCACATTCATTCAAATGCTTCTCATTCATCTTTCCCTCCTCCCCCTCTGCCCACACTTTTTCTCTTTCCTGAGATTAGGATTATCTTCTACCTCTTTACATCCTTTTTTTTTCCTCTGAAGAGCTTCTCCCTGGAAGATAATGCTGCATTATCCTCTGCTTCAGGGGTATTTCCTTTTTGCTTGGGGGAATCTAGTTCACATTCATCTCTTTGACATATTTCCTTCAGACTCTATCCTTACCTTCCCACCAATTTAAAGGAAAAATCTAAAAGACTTTTGTCCTTCTTTATCTTCCCTGTTTCTTCCCATCTATTTTCTGGTTTTCTCCATATCATGCTCTCTTCTTCTGAGAAGGATCTCCTCTGTGTTTTCCTATTACCTATAATTTTGATTTGCAAAAGAGGTAATGAGATTATTTTGTCCTTCAAAATTCATCCCGTTTCCCATTATATCTTTGGCAATTAGAATGTTTTTGCCTTTGTTGCTCTGTTTTGTAAATAGTCTTGACCACCCATTCATGCACACTCTTTTCTAGTTTTGTTTATAGGTAAATACACATACAATTTCTTAGTCTTTCATTATTATCTGAAATAGTTCATTTTTTGGCTGTTCATCATCCTGCTCTTGAATATAGGAGGACTCTGTTGTCCAGTCTCTGTTGCATTCATTTCTGTATTCTCCATTCATCTATCTGTGATTTTTATCACTTCCTCTTTTTTAAAGTCTATATTTGATTGAACCTTTTGGCAGGTGAAGCTTATAGGATATGTTTTCAGAACAATTTATAAAATAAATGCCCAATGAAAAATGATGAGTGCAGTGATATTAGGAAAAACATGGAAAGGCTTGCATGAAATAATGAAAAGCAAAATGAGCAGAATCAAGAGAATATTGTATGCAGTAAAAGCAATATTGTTTTATTTATTTATTTTCATTCATATGCACAAGCATATTTTTAAGTTACAAAATTTCCTTCTACTCTCCCTTCCCACCCACCCCCGCCCCCAGCAGGGAACAGTCAGGTTAGCATTGTACATACATATTTTTGATAAATATGTTTACAGATTAATTATTTTCAGTATGGGGGAAAGTATTACGGGAAAGAGATAATTTTTATATTTTTATAAAGTGTTCATCAGATTCTGAAGGGGTGTGTGTGTGTGTGTGTGTGTGTGTGTGTGTGTATGTGTGTTGTTTTGTTTTTCCTCTAGATGGGAGTAATATTGTCCATAGCTGGTCTAATACACTTGTCCTAGCTCTATCAACTGCTAAGAGCAGCTGCTTCCAACCATGTTGTTCATCTCATAATATTGTTGCTAATGTGTACGTACATTGTTCTCTTGGTTCTACTCCCTTCCATCAGCATCAGATCCCATAAGTCATTCCATGCTTCTCTAGAGTCCAACCATTTATAGTTTCTTATAGAACAATAGTATTCCATAGTATTCATTTACCAAGCAATATTGTTTTAAGAATGACTTTATGGGGGCAGCTAGGTGGCACAGTGGATACAACACCAGCCTTGGAATCAGGAGGACCTTAGTTCAAATCAGACCTCAGACACTTAATAATTACTTAGCTATATGACCTTGGGCAAATCACTTAACCCCATTGCCTTGCAAAAACAAACAACAAAGAATGACTGTGCAAATAAATCATTTTGACTATTATAAATACTCAAATATTAAGATCAAAATGAAGAAAGATATAATCTGCTTCCAGAGGAAGAACTGATAAATATCAGTACATATAGAATAACTTTAGATAATTTTACTTATTTTTATCTAATGTTAGCCATTTTTGAAGTGGTGGAAGGGAAGATAAAACAGGGAAAAGGGAAAAATATGACAATTTTGTAATCTATTTAAAAGGAATAGTAAGTTGTACATAGTGAATTTGTTGTTTCATATGCAATCTTCTTTTTTATTTTACTGAGTTATAGAAATGCTTGTTTTATTCAATAAATTAAAAAAATAAATGAAAAAAATTAGTATAACAGTAAAAGAAAAAATAAAATTTGATAATGAAACTGATTTTATTGAAACATTAGCTATCAAGATATTAAAAATAATTTGATAGACTTGAAGTTAAGAACTTTTACCCTAACCCAGACTGGTTTTAGGGGTTAAGGTATAAAGAGCCTAGGAGACAGTTCACCAGAACACTGTTGAGGAGAAACTTCAAGCAACTTTCAGAACTGCACATATCATCAATACATGGTTGTAACCAAAGTCACATGCTTGTTATACATTCTCCACAATATTTGCCATTTTCTGCATTTCTCCACAGCCACTGTCTTTCTCCAGCTTTTTTAATCTCAAGGGATGGTCTCAATACTCCATTTTCATTGTATGCAGGCTTGCAGCCCCTCTCTCCCCAACCCCAGCCCAAGTCCTCAACTTGGGACATTGGAGGTTACCTCTAAAACTCTATTTCTAAAATGGGACAGTCTTTATTTCACTTGGAAGTGGGAAATGAATTTAAACAAAAGGAGGCTAGATTATTTTTAAGAATTAGTGGAGCTCATTTATTAACCTTGTAATTTTCATACTCCTCTTGAAAGCAAAGGTCTATTTTTTCAAGAATAACATCTTTGTTTTTTTAGGGGTTTTTTTTGCAAGGCAAATGGAGTTAAGTAGTTTGCCCAAGGCCACACAGCTAGGTAATTATTAAGTGTCTGAGACCAGATTTGAACCCAGGTACTCCTGGTTCCAGGGCTGGTGCTTTATCCACTACGCCACCTACCACTAGGATACCTAGCCGTCCCAAGAATAACAACTTATTATTTGGCAGTGGGAATGCTTCTGCTCCAAAAGATCTAATGATGAATATCACATAGTGGACAAGGCAGAGGTAAGTGGGGAGTTTGAGTAGACTGCAATATCTAGCCATCAAGGAGATCCAAAAAATAATAGGAATAAAGAAAACCATTATGGAATTATATTACAGAAAGAGAAGTTGGTTCGACTATCTTGGAAGAGTAAGGCATTATTGAAAGATATCTAGAATTCTTCACTGGTTTTCTCATGATGACAGGAGAAAGGAAGGAAGCAAATTGGGAGAAAAACATCACCAAGAACATTGATGCTAATAAGAAAAGATGACCTGGTTATATGACAAGAGTGAGAGATGATAACTGGACAGCTCTAGTTCCCCACTGGTACACTTGAGATGTTGGAAGAAAGTGAGGAAAATTATTATTAGCATATTCAGGGGTTCTCATGAACATGGGTAAGCATCTCACTGAATGGGTGGGCATGCCCAAGTCACAAATTGCATTCCAATAGAGAACTCCCAAAACTAGGAGAACATGGCTCTGTTTGAGTCATTTAAAGGACTAAAATTTGTGTTGGATCTCTTAAGCAATGGCATAGCTAGAACTGAACAGCTTGTACAGCTGAACAAAGGAAGAGTCTACAAGGTGTTCTTTTAAGAAGAAAGACAGAGGAGACTAGTAGTCTCAGGGCAGAAAGAAAATGAATAACTGCTTTCCAGCAACTGGTTGGGGAAAACAAATTTCCTTTCATCTACCTCTCCATTGCTGATGCCTCAAAGGAGCCATTCATGTTGTATTCAGTAGTTCTATCCTGTCAATTTCTCATAGGAAAAAGGGCATAAATGAAAAATAGCTAAGTATTCAATAATTAAAATCACAGTAAGAAAAGAAAAAGAACTGTAAATGGTAGCATACTTGGCTAGAGCAAAAACCCAGAATTACTGAATCTTTTTGGGGGGGGGCGGATAATTTATTTTTGTTTGTTTCCAAGCTCATCATTATACATAGTACTATAAAGTTCACCACTATATAAAAGTTTCATTATAGTTTCTCTAGCCCAAAGCATTGCTAACTGAAAAAGTCCAGCACATATATAAACCCTATATCTTTTTCTGCATTGTAATTAAGCTTCAAAACAGTTTCTATTTTACAGAGGAAAATAAGCGGGCTATTTAGTCATTAGCCGCATTGTTTGGCATCTGCTTAGTACCTTGTCATATGTTTTTCAAATCCACTGCCATGCATTACCCTGCAAAGTGTATGAATGACAGTTACAAGTAGTTTTCCACTTATGATGTTCCCATTTATGTCATTTGGCTCCAACCATATCAATATTTTATAATGGATTTTCTCTCTAAGTCAAAGTTTTCAATTCTAGCAGTATAAGAAAATGGCAAACTGTTTCAGAATGACTTTTCTCTGCAGTGAGACAGGTCAGGGCTTATGGGGTTGCTTTACTGCATCACATAGAGAGCATGTTCTTATAAGCAGATTTCCAGTTAATTTAATGAAGATTGCAACAGCTCCCTCAGGGAATCAGTTGTAACTCTGGAAAATCAGAAGGAGAAGGGGCAAAGACAGAGGAGTGTTTCAGAGGACTAGCAGGTAGGGAATGAGGGAGCCAGTCTAGGGGATAAATATCTTTTCTTTGGGTGGGGGGGGGCTCTCTTTCTACCTCAAGTCTCTGCACTAGGGAAGGAGACATATAAAATCTTTCTTGTTGACTATTAAACGTTTTATGTAACACACAGGACATAGAGGCGCCATCTCTTACTGTAAAACATCAATTTTGGACCTTTGGAAAATGAGTTATATTCTGTAAGAACTTGATCATAAAGCAAAGAGATCAAATTCTTCTCATACTCTAACTTAGTATGCCAAACCTCAGAAATTTTGGGGAAGAAAAAGAAAATAATTTGTAACTTTAGAATTGACTCATATCAAGGAACTCCTCAAAATGGATAATCAAGACCTATACTCAGTATAAAATATAAATCTTCTATATGGAAATTACTTATTTCTTCCATTACAAAATAATTGCTTAAATATATCTCTATGTCCACCCCATCTCTGTCTAATCTATAGCTATGTTCACAAGATTGATAAATATGCTTTGACAAAAATTTGAAGCATACTTCATTAGTTTGTCATCTTTTTTTGATTTCCTTTCAGAGTTCACAGAAGCATTGTGAAGATTAAGTGAGATAAATAGTTATACTAAGTGGTTTATGTCACTCCTTCCAATGAAGTCATCTGACTTTGAACATTTCTTAGATCCATTCTTTTTTCTCTACTCACAAGCTGGTCTGCTAATTTGGATTTCCATCACCTCTTACTTAGATCATTCTAGTCAGCAAGGAACTGGTTCCCTGGAATTCAGAATTTCCTTTCTCCAAATCATCCTCCAAATTAATCCAAATTAATATGCCTAAAATGGAACTGATTAGTACTCTTCTTCAAAAAAGTTTAATAGCTACTTATTTCCTCAAAAAAATATAATCTCCTTAGGCTAACACTCTAAGCATGATATGATCTAAAACTCAGCAACATTTCACAATTCACATTATTCCCATTTCTGTTCACCCAACTCTGCCATCCTATACTGTTAGGGTTTTTTTTAATCTCTCAGCTCCATCCATTTGTATAAGCAGTTTTATTATGTCCAAAATGTATAGCTCTTTACATTTTCCTTATTGAATTTCTACATTTCATGTAGAACTTTGCTGCTTTCTAGATTTATTAGCATTCTCTTCCTTTGAAAACACTGGACCAAGAGTTAGAAGAAATAGGTGCAAATCTAGCCTCAGATACTTGCTAGCTGGCCAAGTCACTTAACTTCTGTATCTTTCTCCTGAGCTTTAAAATGGGAATAATAATGGTACTGACTTCTGAGGTTTATTCTGAGTAAAAAATTAAATAATGTTTGCAAAGTGTTTTACAAATCTCAAAGTGTCATATAAATTTAATATAATTTGCAATTTGTATATCTAGAATTACTTTATATATTAATATACTCAAAATAATAATACAAACATATAAATAATTAATAATACAAGTGACTGAGTTATCAGATAATTAATCAATAAATTAAAGCAAAGAACAATAATAAATATACATTGTATATATTACTTGAATATACTTTATTTCTGTAGACATTCTATCCCCATAGTAAATTTTTCAAAAGCAGGGAACCTAACAATTGATAAATAGACAGATAAACTGAGAGACAGAGAGACAGAGATATAGATAGGTAGTTTGTCTTTGTATTCCCAGCATCTGTCTTCCACTTAAGTACTCAGCATACTTGTTTAACTGAATGTAATTTGAGTCCTAGATGAGAAAGGAGAATTATTCTTTTCATTAATCTCTCAAATGAAATTGACTGTATTTAATCATTCCTTGACTGGGACTAGTAAATCTTTGGAACTATTTTCGGACAAGGATAAAAAAATGAAGTTGTTGAATAAACAAAGAAATGAAGAGGTAGTTCTTGGATACCCACCCTTCTCTGTCTATAGACAAGGTGAAACTCTTTTTAGGGAAAAGACCTATGCTGTTTGCATTTAGGCACATGTGTCAATATCTTCCAAATATAATTAATTTTTACCTCTTCTTGTTTGTCCTCCCCTTCCCAGTTTGTTGTTCAGTTGTGCTAGCACTTTGTGAATTAGTATGAAGTTTTCCTGACA